>NC_133287.1:17679653-17696597 GCF_005239225.2 Populus alba | reverse complement strand
GGGCGGTAGAAGCTGCTAACAAGAATGTCAAAAAGATTATTCAGAAGATGGTAGTCACCTATAGGGATTGGCATGAGATGTTGCCATTTGCCCTTCATGCATATCGCACTGCAGTTCGAACCTCGACAGGGTCTACACCATATTCTCTGGTATACGGTATGGAAGCAGTGATGCCCTTGGAAGTGGAAATCCCGTCGTTAAGAGTGTTAATAGATTCTGAGTTAGAAGAGGCCGAGTGGGCCAAAGTGAGACACGAGCAACTGAACCTGATCAGTGAAAAAGAGGATGGCTGCAATATGTCATCACCAGCTTTACCAGAAAACGAATGGCTAAGGCGTATGATAAGAAGGTTAGACCGCGGATGTTTCAAGAAGGGGATCTGGTATTAAAGAAATATTGTCATTACCCGGAGATGATCAAAAGCAAATGGGCACCAAATTACGAGGGTCCTTATGTAGTAACAAAAGGCATTCTCAGGAGGAGCATTGAAGTTAGCTAGAATGGATGGAGAAGACTTAGCTAGGCCTGTGAATTCTGACTCTGTAAAAAGATTTATGCTTGATGTAAGCCCTTAAATCAATAAAGCAAAGTTTGGCCATTGATTTCTTTCTTCTTGCATTGATCTCACAACATTCATTTTCGTATTAATCCAAACAGTGCATGTCTTGGTGTTATTCTCATCACTTATTAAAAAAGTTTAGCATCAGCTGAACGCATGTCTTCTCTATATAAAAGCTCAGACTAGGATCACACCCCTACGTTGGGGGCAATACAAGATGTTTTTACGGAAGCTAATAGATTTGAAAACCAAGCTAAAGCATTTGACAAAAGCATGACAAAAAGGCAATAACAAGTCATACATTTTGAGAAAGTGACTACTTGAAGAAAGTCAAAGACTTCTTCTCCAAGAATATGATCAATAAAAAAAGGCAACACGAGAGATGAATCCAGCATACGACTTCAAAAGCAAGCTCGTGTTAAGAAAGAGCTTCATGAACTAGAAGAAGATGATGGGGCCTATGTTTCAAACCAGGTACAAATGCATGCATTGCATCTAATCATAAATCATTGCATGTTTGTTTTTATCGTTACAGGAGGAGATCTTAGTGCATTCCAACAAGATTGTGGACGAAGAAAGAATCGTTGAGTTGATTCTAGAACAACAAGAAGAGAAGATAATAGCTTCCAAACCCTGCCCGTACGAAGAACGACATCAATATCAATGTTGGTAATAAGGAATCGCCAGATGGGATTCCAAGTTGTTTGAGATCGCCAGAAGGGATCTCGTATTTCACTATTATGGAGGTCGCCAGATGGGACCTCATATTTCATGTTTGTTAAAAGGAATCGCCAGATGGGATTCCAAGTTGATTAAAGGAGATCGCCAGAAGGGATCTCGGGTTTCACTATTTGGAGGTCGCCAGATGGGACCTCGTATTTCATGTTTGTTAAAAGGAATCGCCAGATGGGATTCCAAGTTGATTAAAGGAGATCGCCAGAAGGGATCTCGGGTTTCACTATTTGGAGGTCGCCAGATGGGACCTCGTATTTCACGTTTGTTAAAAGGAATCGCCAGATGGGATTCCAAGTTGATTAAAAGAGATCGCCAGAAGGGATCTCGAGTTTCACTATTTGGAGGTCGCCAGATGGGACCTCGTATTTCATGTTGGTTAAAAGGAATCGCCAGATGGGATTCCAAGTTGATTAAAGGAGATCGCCAGAAGGGATCTCGTGTTTCACTATTTGGAGGTCGCCAGATGGGACCTCATATCTCATATTTCATATAGGAATCGCCAGATGGGGTTCCGACTTGATTAAAGGAGATCGCCAGAAGGGATCTCGTATTTCGATAATTGTCAAAAGAGGTCGCCAGAGGGGACCTCATATTTTCTATTTTCAGGGAATCGCCAGATGGGATCCCAAAATTTGAGGCCGAAGAGGATTGCCGTAAAGAAGAAGTTTCAGATCGATCAAGCTTCGACCAGATCAGTTTCAGGAGTTCAGACTGGGTTATCTTTATAAAACTTACTACGCCTTTGCTCTGTAAGCATTATAAAGAGGGGGCATCTGTTGTAACCCATTTTTGGGCTAAATAAATAAATAGCCGAAGAAGGTTAGAAAAATAACAAGAGGCATAAGCGCTCAGAAAATGGTCGAAAGATTGGTCAAGGAGGTTAAAAAATACAGAGATTGGATTTTTGGCAGTATTTTCTTGAAGGATGAGAGCCCTGTTGAGAAGGAAAATGTAAATTTTTGAGGAGAAAAGCCCAAATTTAGATGTTTATGGACTTAATTGGATTTTATTTGAATTTATAGAGGATTGGAGTGCAAGAAAAATTGATTTTTAAGTCAATTTGGGCTTTAATTAGAAGAAATTTAAGTTCTGGGGCCAAAATATATTTTTTAGGAATTTATTGGGTCAAATCAGGGGCTTAATTGCATAAATATTGAAGTTTAATGGACAATTAGGGGTTTAATTGTGAAAATCCGAAACCAGGGACCAATTTGGAAAAAGCGGGTAAATATGGGGGGCTGTCTTGATTTGATCCAGGGGCGTAATTGAAGAAATTGGAAGTTTATTGATCAATTGAGGGTTTAATTGCATAAATCAGAGGCCAAGGACCAAGATGAAAAACACGGCCAACTATGGGGGCGAGGACCGAATTTGGCAGGGACGTAATTGAAAGAATCAAAAGATAATTGAGGGCTGAGTTGAAATTTTGCGTATTCTGGCGCCATTTTTAAATGAAACGGCGCGTTTTCCCCAAAACGACGCCGTTTTCATACAAAAAAAAAAAAAAAAAGGACCGAACGGTGCCGTTTTGAACGGCACTATTCCCCTTTCTTCTTCCTCCCCGAACGTGCAGCAGCATGGACGAAACCTTTGTTTAATCAGTCGGTGCCCCTCTCTCCTCGCGTGCTCTGACAGACCAAGCCCATGCACCTCGGACGATGCGAAGCCAGGAGGGCCACGCCGTGATCGACCACGCTCACCGACCAGCCGACCGGCGCTGCCCCCCACGTTGCCCAGCTCAACCCACCTTGTTTTGCTCCCCACGCTGCCCATGCAGCCCCGCTCCTTTGCCCGCCTATAAAAGAAGAGGAAAGATGTGAAGCACGGGAGGGAGGAAGAAACCGAAACCAAGAGAGAGAGAGAAACTGAAGGAGAGAGAAACAGTGGACCTAAAGAAATAAACACCTAAAACTCAAGAAAACGAAACTGAGAAAAGGGAGAAGAGGACAGAAGCCGTGGGAGAGTTTAAAGAAAACGTTAACCGAACACGACCCGAGAGGACACACCCGAACTGTTGGGAACCGTCGTTCTGAGCCGCCGACCTCCGCTGCAACACCGTCAACCCGTACGTTCGACCAGCAGCCTCACCTCCGCCGTGCCAGGTATTTTTTCTTTCCCCCCCTACGTTTTCATTTTTTATATTTGTTATCCTCCTGCATGCAGAATCGTTCTGCATGCAGGAGGTAGGGGAAGGGAAAATAATTCCCTTCCCCGTGGGTTTTTACACTGGGCCGGGTTTCCGGCCCAGTTTTGTTATTATTTATTTTGGGCCGACCCAGTCTGGCCCAGTCTAAAGAGTTTTTTGTTGGGCCGAGATCGGCCCATCCTCCTTGCGGGCCGAGATCGGCCCGATTCTAGCTAGGTTGGGTTCGGCCCATTCATTTGGGCCGGCCCAACCCGATTTGTTATTATATATATATTATGAATTATAGTATATTGTAATATATATGTGTGTATATTGTGTATATATATTTTTACTCAAAAAAAAATATTTCAAAAAATCTAAAAAAATATTGTTGATTTCCCTGAATAGTTTTGTCAAAAATGGGTTAATGTTGGTTGGTATTTTTTATATACTGTAAAGATACCAAACCAGTGCTATAAATACCCGGTTTTCGTAAAAATATCAAAGATTTTCCGAATAAAAAATGTTTTTTGCTTTCAAAAAAATACCTAAAAAATACCTAAAAAAATGTTGTTGATTTTTCTGCATTTTTATTAAAGTGTAATAATATTGGGTTGTATTTTTATATCGTAAGGATACAAGCTCAGTATTTAAATACCTGATTTACGTAAAAAAAAAGAAAGAATTGATAATAATAATATTTTCAAAAAAAATTTTGTTTTGTTTTAAAATACGGCCTAGTCTCTCCAATATATATATATAAATATTATAACATCATATTTTCACACAACAAAGGAAATTTTCAAAACAATATATGTATTATCATGCATTTTGGCTTTAATAACCAGTTTATTCAAGCCATGAGAACTAGGCCAATATTTCAAAAATTCTAAAAAATCTTTTTGGTGCTATTAGTAGTATTTGGGATTACGAATTTATACGTAAAACGTATTCCTAAATATTATTAATAAAGTTTTGGTATAGACATTAGAACGGTTAGGATTTTACCTGATAAGATAAAGACCTTCTTACCGAGGAGGATTTTTCTTGAACCATAGACAGACCAACAACTAGAAAAACACGAAAAATACCTTAGATTTTATCAGACAATAAAACAATGCAGCTTACCTTAGGTAGGGCGTATTTGGGGTGCTAATACCTTCCCTTTACGCAACCAGTCCCCGTACCCGATCTTTGAGACCAGTTAGGGTTCCTAGTGACCAAAATACTAGGTGGCGACTCCCTTTCCATTTTCCACCCATAAAAGACAATATTTTCTTGTATCCCCATAGATATAGATAGATTTACATTGTAGATAAGAAAATGGAACAAACAATACATTTTTCGCCGCGACGCCGCACACGTGCGACAGAATGGCGACTCCACTGGGGACCTTGTAGACTAAGCTTTGTTTTGTCTGATTTATTTGTGTGTTTGTGTGTTTATTGTTAATATGCCTGTCCTTTTTATTTGCGTATTTATTTTATTTTTATTCTACTCATATTATTCATGCATTCAATTGTCTCATGCATCACTTGCTTTAATTTTGAAAAGCACACACAAGCTTTAAGTTAAGTGGGGAATTAGCGATTTACCCTAAGACTATTGGTCAGGGTTTAAATGCGTGAAACACCCAACTCATATCTGAGTGCCTGCTTGGTAATGGTGGGCATACGTGTCTTAACTGTTCCTTGCAACGCCCCCATACTTCTTTACGAAGAACGTCACTGGGCAGATATGAGACCCTTCGAGACCAGATAGAAAAACTACCCACTCTCACTTGATAATTAGAGCTTGTCCTTAGGTTGTGAATCTTACTTTCATTTTGCATCACGATTAATAATTCGAATTCATCAACCCAGGTTTTTGAGCTGAAATCATGACTAAGTACCTCTCTTTCCAAGAATATGGACAAGAGTCTGAGTTGGCTCAGATTGCCGAAGGAAAATGCCCAAGAATCGCTACTAGTGGTTTACCATGCATTACCAAGGTAAATCACATGGTCAACGACTTAGGAAAGTTGCTGCCTATCATGGAATATGTGGCGACTCCTTAAACAAGGTCCCGTGCGACAGTGACCATAAGACGGGACCTGTCGCACGGGACCTCAACGAGAGCACCAAAAAAAAAAAAATTCTGTCGCACGTGTGCGGCGTCGCGGCGAAAAATGTATTGTTTGTTCCATTAGATGATGTGGAGGCGATGAACATTTAACAATGCAACTGGATAAGAACCAGAGTTGTCATTAGTTGATGACTGAAGGCGTTGTTGCTTTTGTTCATGACGAAAAAGGAGAGATACAGCTTCAATTAGATGTGAACAAGCAGTGTTCCCACAGAAGACTGTGCAGATATTCTCTTTCCATTTGATGCTCAACACTTGTTCGAGCAGATCTGAGTCTAGCTACTTCACATTTAATGCTCTCAACCTTAATCTGATAATAAGCCTCTATCTGACACCTTTCTTCACCTCCATCATTTTTTCCAATTACGTGCAGCACAACTTGTGTGGGGGACATACCTTTCAACCCGGTACATGCATGACAAATGTATGAACATGTAATCTATATGATGAACTCACCCTTCGAGAGGTGACAATATGGTCATAACTCTTGTATGATGGATAAGAATCGTGATTTTTGCCCAAACTCTACAATGAAAATTTTCGGAGCAACGGCCAATGTGTCACCCACAAGTCTTGAGTTCAAGATGCTTCAAGAAGGGTTTGCCCTTATGCAAAAAAGATAGCACATACAACCTAAGGACAGGTTCTATTCATTATGTGAACATGGGTAGGTTTTCTATCTGGTCTCAAAAGGGTCTCATATCTGCCCAGTGACGTTCTTCGTAAAGACAGTATGGGGGCGTTGCAAGGAATAGTTAAGGCACGTATACCCACCATTACCAAGCAGGCACTCAGATATGAGTTGGGTGTTTCACGCATCTGAAACCTGACCAATAGTCTTAGGGCAAATCGCTAGTTCCCCACCTAACCTAGAAGCTTGTGTGTGCTTTCAAAAATAAATACAGGTGATGCATGAAACAATTCTATAAAATGCATGGAAATAAATATTAACAAAAAGAAAAAAAATGCAAAAACTTAAACACATCAAATACACAAAGCTTAGTCCAATACTCGAAAAAATACCTTCCCCAGTGGAGTCGCCATTCTGTCGCACCCCAAACAAAATCGAGCGCGCGGCATCGGCTGGCGATTTAAATCTCGTTTGTTGCGTTTGCTTGAATTGGTTTGTTGGAGTCGCCACCTAGTAATTGATTGCGGGCTACTAGGAAACCGGATGTACTGGTCTCGTCAGAGATTCGCGGGTAAGGGACTGGTTGTGGTTAAGGAAGGTATTAGCACCCCTAACGCACCCTACCTGAGATAAGCTGCTTCGTGAATTTGATGTGTTAAAGAAGTTTTAATAATTGTCTTTTCATCGGAAATTAGAAATATCACTTACGTATAAGTTAATAATTCTTAACCGTGATCCGATCAAAATATTAAATTCTTCTTTAATAGATTTGCAATTTTATCCTAAAAAATAAATAAAAAAATAAATAAAATAACAAATTCATAAAACAAATACAAACACACACATACACTTTCACTATTTTTATTTCTTTTCTTTTTTCTTTTCTTTTTCTTTTCTTTTCTTTTACATCCACTATACAAATACAAATACAAATACAAATACAAATTCAAATTAAATAAATAAAAATTACATTAATTAATTTAAAAATTACAAAATAGTCCCTAAAAACTCCAGAAGTTGCAGGGAAGGACTTCTGGGGCTGCATGAATAGTAGCGGCGCGTCTTCCCACGCGCCACCGCCACTGGCGGCGCGTGGGTTCACGCGCCGCCGCTGGAAAACCGAAAAAACAGGGAAAAAACATGATCAATATGCATGTATACTTACCTGAGAAAAATAGGTCCCCCTTTCTTCATGGTGTGTTTCTTTTCTCAAAAGTTGGAGTGTTGGCAGTGAACTTCGATGGCTTCTTCGTTCTTGCTTACTCGAGTCATCTCTTGTGATTTTGATCTCTAGAAAAGACTTGATATCATCGTACTTCTTTGTCCTCCGCTTCTTTATCTTAAAGGTTGCCAATTTTGCTAGACATTTTCTTAGAATGAGAATCATGAAGCCAACCCTATCATATGTTTCTTTATTGCCCCCTATCTTGATCATGCCCCCAAGTGTGGTACTGCTTGATTCATCATGAAGGATTTTCTCTCCTGGCTTCTTCTGAGAATTATCCTATGATTGATTGTGTGCATCATGCCAATACCCATCAAGATTGTTAATCAGTCATGAACTTGCCTCTAGTTGAAACAGTACTCTTCAAGTACATGTCATCATCAGCCTTCTTGGAACTCATTCAGTCATCCAGACATGCATCTCATAGCTTGCAGTACAAAGGCTTATGGTTGTATGCTCAGTGCTCTTCTCATAGATTCCTTTCAACTCTTCTAATCAGATTGTGAAAAGAAATGTCTCAGCCTCATCAATGATGCTGCTTTTTATCCCCCATACTCATGCGGTGAAGCGCTCATCTGGCTTCAGAACAAGTTGTCCCACAATCAGTCTTCGAGGTGGGTGCCTTTCCGACATTCATTCAGTGCAGTTGTGTGATAACATTCGTCTCTAACCGTGTTTCAAAGAATGACAATATGAGATTGTCCTTTAAGTGCAGCATTGTTCCACAGTGAGTCTTGGTGGTGTGCATCTTTTCACCATTCAATTACATTCATCTGTGATTGCTAGTCATGTTTCAAAAGATGATGATATGAAAGTGTCCTTCAAGTACATCCTTGTTTCTCCATTGCCGACATGGTTCACTGGAGCATGGGCCATGACATTGCCCCCAGTATGATCTGAATGTGCTCGTTCATTGATTATCTGTCTTTGAACATCATTGTCTTCAATTCACTGATTCATCATTTAATCATTGCCTCGTAGCTGACCTAAGCACTGCTTGTTTTTTTTTTCCTTTTCAAGGTCTACTGTATTGCCCTAGCTGCTCAACTTTTCAAGGAGTGTCGAGGACTTCAATGCCATTTCTATCAACGATTTTGCATACTCAGTCAATGTTCTTCTGTGTTTGATAATCTTCCTTGTTCTGGAATCAACTCTCATATTTCAAAGATCATGTCTATTCAAAGTCTAGTTTGTTGAAATGAAATCAGAGATGTCTTTTTTTGAAAATCTTTTGAAAATCAAGCTTTTTGATCAAAAACCCAACACACGTTATACGAAATACACAGTCCTTTGATTGTCTTGTAGTTCGAAAACAGAAATCGACCCGTTGTAGGATTAAAATGGCTTTTTCCCTGGTTCTTTGTGTCAATTTGAATCCTTGATATTGGGTATATCATTTGATGGTCTGTGATGAGGTGACATTTTTATGAATTTCAAAAACAAGATGCTCAGGCTTTATCAAGAAAAGTTGTTTCTTTTCTTAGCATTTATTTTATCAGCATGCATAATAACCAGTAACTTAATTCATGAAGTCACGACCCTTATGGAAAAGCTCTTCAAGTTTCGAGAGCGCCATTTATCGGTTCAATTCGCTTGCTTGATTAAAAAGGACTTTTAAAAGCACGTAATGTAGGCTATGGTTCATGGCTATAGAAGAAAGGAATTTCATAGGCTCAAAAGGTGTTTGAGGGTTTCAAAGACCTAGGATCAACATCAATTATTCATCAACTTGTTTTCTATTGTTGTCTTTGTAGAGGAGATGACATATAACCTTGTTAACCTCAAAGATCAGACTTCGCTTAACATAAGTCATAATGCAAATCCACTTTTCCTTGATGAATAACCAACCTTAATCACCTGATAACATCAGAGACTTTGTAATGGACACCAAAAGTCACGTTTACACCTTAGTCTTTTTTCTAGTATTGACTTTTGTTGTGTCTTTCCTTGATTGAAATTTCTTTTGCTCTTCATACACTTGATAGGCGTTCTCCTTCCTTTATCTTTGACTTGTATTTAAGTGAGGGCAATTTCAACTTTTTTTTTTTTCATTCTCTTTTTTTTTTCATAGCCTTCCTCAAAATTTTCTTATATGCCCCCACCAGTCTATGCGTTTTCTTCTAGCGCTCTTTCAATCATTGGACTTTTGTTCTAAGCCTTCCTCTTTATCCATTAATTATATCAATGTCTCCAACATATCTCTCATCTGCCCCCAGTGTAGGGTGTGATCCTAGTCAGGGTTTTCATGAAAAGAATATTCTATTCAGCTCAAAATGGGACTACAAGGGATATAATTTTTAGAAAGTGAAGGGATATCAAAGATGGCCTTTTCTCATTTCAAGCAAGGTCGGTTAGAACCGATAAATTTTGACCCCATCCAGTGTAAAGATTTGGACTTGTAAGAATCATGATTCACGAGTCCATAACTATTGAATCCACTACATGTCATTATGCATACTGCTAAAACTCAGCTATATGATGCGTGGTTCAATTTTAAGTGTGAGCTCAAAATTTGTTCGGTCACCTCATGTCATTTCAAACAACAAGCGAGTCATTTCTACAATCAAAACACTTTAAATCTTCAGGATTAATTAACCTTTATCGCATGTTGGAGTTTGATCAAAATATCTTGTCAGAATAAAATGTTAAACATCTGTTGATTTCAAAACAACAAAGAGACAAAAGCCAAACATGTTTCGTTGAAGGATGAGATGTGATATCAAAACAAAAATGCAAAATTCCATAACAATATGATTGGCATTGTTGGCGCCATTCATCACCATTCTTGAATTAGCTGTTCTGGCTATATCTGTGTTTGGCCAAGCACTTTTGATCAACATGTCATTCTGAAGATTTTTGGAGGGCAATATAGCCAATGACACCCTCCTTCACCGACTCCACTTGTCTCTTGCTCACCAACTTTCAGACTCAATTCTTGCAACTGTTCACTTGAAATGGTTGAGGACCCCATAATGACATCACATCTCTTATCTGGATTATACCACCTAGAAATTGGTGGTTGCATGGGATTTGTCGGAGTCAAACAAAATTCTGGAATCTGGCAGATGCTGGTCGACAAACTTAAATGGCAGAGGAATGTCCCATCTTGGCAAAGACATTTGAGCAATTGATTCTACCGTGAGACTTGGCTATACCACATAATTAAGGGTTCACACTGTCAAAGTGATCTCCTGATTCGCCTCTCATCATTGTTCTGGAATCCATGGCAGATCCTTCAATCTTTCCTGTTTTCATAGCTTGTTCAATTCTTCGGCAAATCCTCACAGCATCATTTCAATCTTCCAATATTGTTGTGGTTGGTTGAGGATTGTTAGAAAACTTTCCAACAGCTTGGTAATTTTGGCAGCACCTAGAAACTTGTAGTATTGCCCCTACCGACATGTGGAATCACACATTGTCTCTATTGGAAGAGTACCTGATGAATCTGAAAGTCCTTTGTCCCCTCTTTGATTTCTCACTGACAGTGCAACAAACAAACACCTATAGAGGAAGTC
The DNA here is from genome assembly GCF_005239225.2 of Populus alba. Lineage (NCBI taxonomy): Eukaryota > Viridiplantae > Streptophyta > Magnoliopsida > Malpighiales > Salicaceae > Populus > Populus alba. The sequence continues at coordinate 17,685,683 of NC_133287.1, read as the reverse complement.
CTGCTCTGTTGAAGTTTCAGTATTCTTCATGTTTTTTTCAGTCTAGGCATGTCTTTTCTCTCTACTTTTGCGTTTTAATACTGACACTGTTGGAGGAAAATCATAGATGACCTGAAACTACTGCATTCCTTCTTGGACTTCCCACTTGCGGATCCACAAACAGATTCCTGCTGAGAGAGCTCTACTACGTTGAAGTTTGATGTCTGCTCATATTTTCCAGACCAGGTCTGGCTCTTCAACCTACTAAGAGGTCTTCGTGCTGAAACTGATGAGAGAAATATTTGTAGCATATGCAACTTATAAATCCCCTCTTGCCTTCCCAATTTGCAGAGCCATAAATTGATTTTTGTAGAGAGAGTTCTGCCACATTGAAGTTCAATGTTCAATCATGGTTTTTCAGACCATCTTGTGCTGCTGAACTGTAATTGAGCTCGTAATCGGGGTAACTTCAAAGCAGATTAATGCACCATGTACAGGAGACCGGTAATTGTTTGGTTATTACATCAAACCTAAAATAAAAATCTTGTCTTTGATTTTCTTTGCTCGTTTAGAAAGCAAAGAGAAGTCCATTCAGTTTTTGGAGAAGGGGGCATGATCAAGATAGGGGGCAATAAAGAAACATATGATAGGGTTGGCTTCATGATTCTCATTCTAAGAAAATGTCTAGCAAAATTGGCAACCTTTAAGATAAAGAAGCGGAGGACAAAGAAGTACGATGATATCAAGTCTTTCCTAGAGATCAAAATCACAAGAGATGACTCGAGTAAGCAAGAACGAAGAAGCCATCGAAGTTCACTGCCAACACTCCAACTTTTGAGAAAAGAAACACACCATGAAGAAAGGGGGACCTATTTTTCTCAGGTAAGTATACATGCATATTGATCATAATGCATGGTCGATGTTTCGCCATCATCTCGGGTAGTGCGTTTTTATAACCCTACCTCATTTCGAGTGCGCCGTTGAGCCCTCACTTCCCAGGTAGCGCGTTTTCTAACCCTACCTCATTTCGAGTGCGCCTTTGGGCCCTCGCGAACATTTTTCTTGGGTAGGTCACCCATTACAATGAGACCACACTTCATCATATTTTTTCCATCTGGGTAGGTCGCCCACCACAACGAGACCACTTTTTCATATATTTTTTTTTTCCATCTGGGTAGGTCACCCATTACAATAAGACCACACTTCATATTTTTTTCCATTTTTGGGTAGGTCACCCATTACAATGAGACCGCACTTCACATTCTTTCTATCTGGGTAGGTCACCCATTACAATTCATATTTTTTTTCCATTTTTGGGTAGGTCACCCATTACAATGAGACCGCACTTCACATTCTTTCTATCTGGGTAGGTCACCCATTACAATGAGACCACACTTCATATTTTTTCCATTTTTTGGGTAGGTCACCCATTACAATGAGACCGCACTTCACATTCTTTCTATTTGGGTAGGTCGCCCACCACAACGAGACCACTTCATCATATTTTTTCCATCTGGGTAGGTCACCCATGACAATGAGACCACACTTCTTCACATTTTTTTTCCATTTTGGGTAGGTCACCCATTACAATGAGACCACACTTCACATTTTTTCCATTTGGGTCGGTCACCCATACAATGAGACCAGCATTTGTCTAGGGTTCGTCACCCGTACAATGAGACCAACATTTGTCTAGGGTTCGTCACCCGTACAATGAGACCAGCAGCACTAGGGTTCGTCACCCGTACAATGAGACCAGCATTTGTCTAGGGTTCGTCACCCGTACAATGAGACCAGCACTAGGGTTCGTCACCCGTACAATGAGACCAGCAACACTAGGGTTCGTCACCCGTACAATGAGACCAACATTTTTCTAGGGTTAGTCACCCGTACAATGAGACCAGAATGAGGTCGCCAGATGGGATCTCATGTAGCTTTGGTTAAAGGGAATCGCCAGATGGGATTTCAGGTTAACCGAGTTACACAGTTTAGTTCCAGTTGAATGAGGTCGCCAGATGGGATCTCATGTAGCTTTGGTTAAAGGGAATCGCCAGATGGGATTTCAGGTTAACCGGGTTACGCAATATTTTCGTTCCAGTTGAATGAGGTCGCCAGATGGGATCTCAGGTAAACCCAATGTGTGGGCAGGTCGCCCGTGAAAATAGACTATTGGGAGAGTGTGGGTCGGTCGCCCGTGAAATTAGACTAGGGTGAGTATGTGTGGGCAGGTCGCCCGTGAAAATAGACTTGAGTGAGTACGTGTGGGTAGGTCGCCCGTGAAAATAGACCAAAATAGATCAGTGTGAGTGTGTGGGCAGGTCGCCCAAGATAATGAAATCATTTTCCTTTTGTTTTCTTTACAAAGCTTACTATGCAAAATTTTGAGGAGTTTTGCTTCGTAAGCATTGTAAAGAGGGGGCATCTGTTGCTACCCAATTTTTGACCCATGTTTTGATATATTTTCAAAAAATCCAAAAAAAAATTGAGAAAAGCAAAGAAAATAAAAAATATGTTTTTTACTATATTTTCGTCATTTTAGCATTTTCAACGTCGTCTAAAAAAGAATTTAAATTGTTAAAAGATTTTCAAACGCGTTCGACTTTTCACGCGTCATTTTTAAATCATTGATTTTCCGCATTTGAGTCGACATTGATATTGCTCGTTTTCAAAAAATGCAAAAAAATAAGAAAAATCAAAATTTACAAAAAGAAAGAAGTTGAGGGACCAAGTTGAAAAACCTAGCAACATTTTTGCCTATAAATACTGGTCTTTAACTCAAACAAAGGGGGGGGCAATTTTGACAACTTCAGAAAAAATACAAAACCTAACCCTAAACCCTTTTTTCAAGACAAGCGCCCCCCCCTTTGGTTTGAATTTTTCTATAGCCGCCGGCCACAAACACAAGCCAAACAGCAGCCCCTCACCTGACACTGTTCCCCGGCCATTCTCGTTTTTTTTCTTATCCTCTCTCCCGGCTGGTTCCAGCTTTTCCTTCTTTTCCCCCACAAAATCCTGGCCTCCACACCGTAGCCCCCTTCCCTGGTTGAGATTTTCTTCTTCTCAAAACAGCCTCACCACGCCGCCGTCGTCCCCTCCACCGCAGCCGACTGCAGCTGCCCTCTTCCCCATTTTTCTCCTTCTCACAAACCACCAGCCGACCACTTATTTTTTCCCTTGGCTTTGCTAAAACAAACCGGAGAGCATCGGACTGACCTCTCTCTCTCGGCCACGATTTCCAAAATTACAAAATAGTCCCTAAAAACTCCAGAAGTTGCAGGGAAGGACTTCTGGGGCTGCATGAACAGTAGCGGCGCGTCTTCCCACGCGCCTCCGCCACTGGCGGCGCGTGGGTTCACGCGCCGCCGCTGGAAAACCGAAAAAACAGGGGCGCCTGGGGCGGCTTCCTCCCCTCTTCGTTCTTCTGCCGGCGGTGACCTGAAAAGAAAAATCAAAGCACAAAAGCCAGTTGATTTTAGTTATTTTTCCACCACTGTTTTCGGATCTGCTTCTCCTCTCTTTTCTTTAAATCTGCCGAATCTGAAGCTGGATGCTACACGGGCCGCCGATGACAGTTCAGGCATGTGGATGTCAGGATCGACAACTTTCATCTTCCTCCTTCATTTCTACACCGGCGGTGTCGTCCACCGCTGCAACTGTTGGGAGATCGGCGCACCTTTCAAGTCTCGATTTTCTGCTCCCTTCTACTGTCCTTCGGTTGGTTCTCCTTCTGTCATGGCCGATCTGGTGGCTGGGAGTATTTCTTCTTCTCCTCCGCTTCAGGTGGCTGGCGGTGAAGAGGAACAACCGAAAAGGGGGCGCCGCTGCTGCTGGAAGAAGGAGCTGGGTCTGCGGAGAAGATGGAAATCGTGGCCGAGAGAGAGAGGTCAGTCCGATGCTCTCTGGTTTGTTTTAGCAAAGCCAAGGGAAAAAATAAGTGGTCGACTGGTGGTTTGTGAGAAGGAGAAAAATGGGGAAGAGGGCAGCTGCAGTCGGCTGCGGTGGAGGGGACGACGGCGGCGTGGTGAGGCTGTTTTGAGAAGAAGAAAATCTCAACCAGGGAAGGGGGCTACGGTGTGGAGGCCAGGATTTTGTGGGGGAAAAGAAGGAAAAGCTGGAACCAGCCGGGAGAGAGGATAAGAAAAAAAATGAGAATGGCCGGGGAACAGTGTCAGGTGAGGGGCTGCTGTTTGGCTTGTGTTTGTGGCCGGCGGCTATAGAAAAATTCAAACCAAAGGGGGGGGGCGGCTTGTCTTGAAAAAAAGGGTTTAGGGTTAGGTTTTGTATTTTTTCTGAAGTTGTCAAAATTGCCCCCCCCCTTTGTTTGAGTTAAAGACCAGTATTTATAGGCAAAAATGTTGCTAGGTTTTTCAACTTGGTCCCTCAACTTCTTTCTTTTTGTAAATTTTGATTTTTCTTATTTTTTTGCATTTTTTGAAAACGAGCAATATCAATGTCGACTCAAATGCGGAAAATCAATGATTTAAAAATGACGCGTGAAAAGTCGAACGCGTTTGAAAATCTTTTAACAATTTAAATTCTTTTTTAGACGACGTTGAAAATGCTAAAATGACGAAAATATAGTAAAAACATATTTTTTGATTTTCTTTGCTTTTCTCAATTTTTTTTTTGGATTTTTTGAAATATATCAAAAACATGGGTCAAAAATTGGGTAGCAACAGATGTATTGTTTGTTCCATTAGACAGTGACCATAATACTAGGTGGCGACTCCTTAAACAAGGTCCCGTGCGACAGTGACCATAATACTAGGTGGCGACAAGATTAATATGCCTGTCCTTTTAACAAGGTCCCGTCTACAAGGTCCCGTGCGACAGTGACCATAATACTAGGTGGCGACTCCTTAAACAAGACCTTTTCCCCTAAAAGAACCGGATGCCAGAAATCTGTTCTTTTTCCATAATCGAGGATTATTTTGTGAGCCGCTGCGATGTCGGGTGCGACAGATTTCGTAATTGAAGATTAAATCAATGCTATCAAAAAAAAAAAATTACTTGTATTGGTTGGTTAGATAATAAATTATAAATATGTAATTTATTATTTTATATTTTATATAAATTGGAGCCAAGTTTGCCTTTTTCTTTTTTAAATTTGGGGTCAACTAAAAGGTGTTAATTTTTTAGCTTAATTTAAGTGGTTGGTTATTAAATAAAATGGACCAAGGCTCTGTTTGTTTCCCGAAAAGTAGTTTATGGGAAATCACTTTCCAAACTTTTATGTGTTTGTTTGCCATTAGAAAAGTTGGTCAACGAAAAACACTTTACGGTTAACAAAAAACACTTTTCAAAAATTGTGAAAAAATTATAAATGTCAACTTATTTTCCATCACACTACCAAACATCAAAAAATAATTTATTTTTTCATAATTCACTTTCCAAAAAAAAACTACTTTACAGTAAACAAACGGGGCCTAAGCTAAAATTAGTTACTGCATGTACGCAAGAAATGATTAGATAATTGTTTTAAAAAGTAAAAGTCTAATAACAATTTAAATTATTGCTTTCATGGTTATAATTTTTTAAATTTTAACAAATCATCAATTAAATTCATATGTATATGATGAATGCCTCTATTTGAATGTGAGTTTTATCAAATGGTTAATTTTAAGATTTTAATAGTTTGTTTTAAGTATCATAACTGTATATAAAGTTGATGATTTTAAAAATAAATAATACCATATAGATAATGCAATTATTTTTAATATGTGGAAACAATCTTAATAAATATATAAAAATGTTTTAAATTAAAGAAACTAGTGAAAGAGTGAAGTTTATTTGCCTTCATTAATTTTAGTTTGATTAATGTTATTAGTTTTCCACTCTTTCAATTTCATCCCTACATTTAATTAAGCTTCCTTAATTAAAAATCTATTCTTTTATATTAAATGAGTAAATCTTTCTAAAACTTTCACAACTTAAGGTAGTCAACCAAAGACATATATTCGTACCACAAGATTTTTTTTATATAAAAAAACAGGATTCGCAACACCAATCTCCACTTTTTGTCTAGAGGCTTTTTAACAATCCACTATAGAT
>NC_133287.1:17580893-17679153 GCF_005239225.2 Populus alba | reverse complement strand
AGTTGCGTTTGCTTTTGAATTCGTTCGTGGGAGTCGCCACCTAGTAATTTATTGAGGGCTACTAGGAAACACTGATGTACTGGTCTTGTCAGAGATATGGGTAAGGGAACTGGTTGTGGTTAGGGAAGGTATTAGCACCCCTAACACACCCTACCTGAGATAAGCCTGCTTCGTGTTTTTGATGTGATTTGAAAATTTAAAAAATATTAATTAAATTCTTAGGCTTGAATAAATCAGTTATTAAATCCCCGAATATATGTAGAAACTTGTCCTCAATATTTTCATGGAAAATACAACTTGATTTTTATTTGTCCTTGAGATATTTAACCATATTTAAATTAACAAATAATCTTTGTTTTTTTATTTTATTTTTTTTATAATTCAATGACATAAATAAAAATGCAAACACAAACATTCACTTTTTCACTATTTTTTTTTTGTTTCTTTTCTTTCCCTTTTTCTTTTCATTTTCTTTTACATCACATTACAACTTACAATAAAAAAAATCAAATGCTAAATAATAATAAAAAAATCAAACAATTTTAAATTTTACAAAAACAGCCCCCCCAAAGCCTCCTGGAAATTGCTGGGAACGACACTGTGAAGAATCATGGGCAGCAGGCCACTGGCGGCGCGTCTTCCCACGCGCCACCGCCACTGGCGGCGCGTCTTCCCACGCGCCACCGCCACTGGCGGCGCGTGGGTTCACGCGCCGCCGCAGTAAAAAGCACAGCAACAGGGGGGTCCAAAACGGCTACCTTCCCCGCTCCTCTTCCTCTCCGGCAGTGATCTGTAAACAAGAAAAGAGAACACACGCAACAGTTGATTTTATTCCATTTTATGTCTAGATCTGTGCTGATTTTCCCCTTTTTTAGATCTATTCTTTTCTGTCTTCTTTGTTTCTTCGTGCGTCTGTTCTTTCCTTCTTCAGCAGGTGGCCGGTCTGGCGGTGTTGAAGAGGAGGGCTGTTAGGAGGCAGCGGTGGTGGTGGTTTTCGAGGAGCGACGAGAGTGTTGCCCCGGCGCTGCTGTTCGGCCGCCGCTGGGAGAGGAAACCGAAGGGGAAACAGCCGTTGCTGATGGGAAGGCTGCGGTGGCTGGCTGATGATGGAGACCGAAGTCGAAGGGAACCGATCTGCGGTTTTGTTGTGCCGCTAGGGGAGGAGCTGGAGCTGTTGTGGAGATATCACCGGAGAAGGCCGGTCTGTGGTTCTGGTGATGACGGGGACGACTCTGTGGGCGCTGCTGCGGTGGCCACTGCGGGGCAGTTCTGGAGGTGGGCCTGTGGGCGCCGTGTGTCGGCTGCTACTGGAGGAATCTCCGGTGTTGATGGAGAGGAAGAGATCGGGGAAGATAGGGAAGCAGCTGCTCTGTCGGTGTTGCTTCGCCGTTGCTGGTGGCCGTCTGCTGAGGGAGAAGAAGATGCTGTTGATGGCTTGGAGGAGCGACGAAAATGGTCCGGAGGAGGAGGAGAATGTTGCCCCGGCGCTGCTGTTCGGCCGCCGCTGGGAGAAGGAGCTGGGTCTGCGGAGACGCCGCTGGTTTGCCCAAATGATGGGCGGTTGGAAACGATGGAAATCATGGCCGAGAGAGAGAGATCATTCCGATGCTCTCCTGTTTGTTTAGCAAAGCCAAGGGAAAAAAATAAGTGGTCGGCTCACTGGTCTGCGGGGGAAAGATGAGGGTTTTGTGGTTCTGAGATGAAGAAGGGGCTGTCGGGTTGAAGAAAAAATTCAAACCGACTGGGGGCTGCTGCTTTTGAAAGTGGAAAGGGAGGAATAAGCCGGCTCTGGTTTCTGAAGGATGAGTCGCCGAAGGAGAAGAAAGGGAGAAACAGCCGAGAGGGGGATGAGAAATGGTGGGGGTCCTTGGCTCTCTGGTTCTGGGAGAGGAAAATCCAAGGACCCCGGGGAATAAAAATTCAAAACCAGTAGGGGAGGCGCCGCCGGCTTGAGAAAAAATGGGGGAGAAGATAGGTTTAGGGTTTTTTCTTTTTGTATTTTTCTCTTCAAAATATCAAAATTGCCCCCCCCCCTATTGTAAGTGTTGGAAACCAGTATTTATAGGCAAAAAAATATTGCCAAGTTTTTCAAAATTGGTCCCTTAACTTTCTTTTTTGTAAAATTTGATTTTTCTTGTTTTTTTGTATTTTTTTGAAAACGAGCAATATCAACGTCGACTCGATGAGGAAAATCAATGATTTTAAAAACGACGCGTGAAAAGTCGAACGCGTTTTGAAAATCCTTTGAAAATTAAATTCTTTTTAGACGACGTTGAAAATGCTAAAATGACGAAAATATATTAAAAAAACATATTTTTTTGGATTTTCTTTGTTTTTCTCTATTTTTGGATTTTTGAAAATATATAAAAAAAAACATGGGTCAAAAATTGGGTAGCAACACTGTGGTGTGATTTGTATTCTGTGTTTAACCGTGCCTAGATAATGGGGGATAGATAGTATGATAAAAATGGTAATCTAATACCGCTAATTGTTAAGGAATTCGTTGGAGGCTTGAAGAGGATGCTTGAATAATTCCGATAGAAGCGAAACGCAGTTTGTTTCTCCTAATCAAGTTGAAGTTTCCGCGAGGATAAACTTTCTTGGAAAATAAATTCCAGACAGTTGTAAAATTGAATTCCAGGCTGATGACTAGTTGATGGCTTCAAAGCAAATGAATTCCAGGTTTTGATGACTAGTTGATCGTTTCAAAGCATTGCTTGCACGATTTGGAGATGGGTTGTCAGTTTGGGATTGAAGAAATGTCATCTTAGAGATTGATCGTAATTGGTTACTCTCCTGGGCTTTTGGTTAAAGATCATGTATTGTGCTTGACTTGGCTAATTCAGCGTAAAAGAATTTAAAATTGTTTTCATGCAAAATTTCTAGCTCAGAATATACTTCATGTCTGAATGCGAAAGGTCCACATGCCATTTAAAAACTCTTCTTGGGCTGGAAACCCGTCAACTTTCGCTTGGCTTCATTGCCATCAGACAAGAAAATTAAAGTCGTTGAAAAATTCTTATGTTGACGATCCGGTTGCTGAATTTTCTCTGCATGCTTCCAGCACAATTGCTAGGCTTCACGGTGCAATTAGAGCACGGAATCTTAAGTTTGGTGCTTGTTTCAACACAATGAATTCCTCAAATGACAAATATCCTTATCCAATTAGAAGTTCCAAATTGAATTTTCATTGATCGGTCAATCGAAACAAACAGTAATAATTGACCACAATTATCCTTCTTGGTTGTTGAGAATAACCTTTCAAAATGATGCCTATAAATAGGCTCTGGCATGTCGATGTTCTTACAAAATCCATACTTCATACGTTCATTTATTTATTTTTTCACTGCTATCTCACTATACATTCTTTATTCTGATCACCCAACACTCTTTAGCTCTGCTCAAGCTCTTATTGCTCTTCTGCAAGGCTGTTCAACAAAGACTTAGTGTATATCATGGGAAGTATTGCCAAGTTGAGTCGTAATTCTTTCCCAGATGGTTTCCTTTTTGGATCTTCTTCATCAGCTTACCAGGTACAAACATTGCTTCAAGTACTCTGGTCGAAGAGAGAAACGCCTCAATTGATTGCTCTCTGATAACGTTTAAATTATATGCAGTTTGAAGGTGAAACAAACAGGAGAGGTAAAGGGCCGAATATATGGGACACCTTCATCGAGGAGCATCCAGGTATCTCTTTATTCAATGCAGGAGTTCGTTACAATGCTTTCCTAACTAAAACAACGAATATAAATCTCTCAAGGAGTCACCTGCCAGCATGTTGATGGCCTGCCTAAAACCATAGTGTATTTTGTCTATTAAATCCAAAAGAAGAGAGGAAAGGGAAAGAAAGAAGGTGACTTTTGGGGTTAGGGGGCGAAAGTGCGTGCAAATTAAAGATGTAAATATGATTTTTATCAAATAATATATATTCAAAGGAATTTAAGAACAGATTCTGAAAAATTGCAGAGAGGATAAGCGACCATAGCAATGCAAAGGTGGCAGTTGATTTCTATAATCGCTACAAGGTACGATGTTCATCTTATTTTTCTTTTGGTTGCCTCTTGTCGATCTGATCACCATTACACTTGTTGATATATTTTACACACAAAATGTTACAGGAAGATGTGCAAAGAATGAGGGGAATGGGAATGGATGCTTTCAGATTCTCCTATTTCTTGGTCTAGGGTATTACCACGTAAGTGTGTTTCTTTTGTTTTTACCCTACTTCTCGTTCCTTTTTAATTCACCAGGATGGGACGCGACTTGACATTCGAAGTCCCACATTTTTCCTTACTTTGACTTTTCAATCATCGAATTGAATTCATCAGATGGCAGACTAAGTGCTGGAATAAACGAAGAAGGGATCCAGTTTTACAACAATCTCATCGATGAGCTCATAAAAAATGGTTTATAACCCTTTCCTTTTCCTCGATCACTGTGTTTCATAATAATGTTACCGACTAAATAAGCATCTTGAAGTGGCCATGGTAAATGCAGGGGCAATCTTACTTTGCTTGAATTTCGAAGATTTGAAAAGCATTTTCCAAACTTTCATACAAAACGTTTCACACTTTAGTTTTCTCATATTATTTTTGCTCTGAAATGTACAGGTATACAGCCTTATGTAACTCTCTTTCATTGGGACACTCCACAAGCAATTGAGGACAAATATGGTGGTTTCTTGAGCCCTGATATTTTGTAAGTAATCGTTTTTATATTCATATTATATAAACATCCCACTTTAATTTAAATCCTCCATGCTTGAATCTAATCATTTCAAAACTCGTATAGAAACGATTTTCCGAGACTTTGTGGAGCTTTGCTTTCAAAGATTTGGAGACCGAGTGAAGCACTGGATCACTTTAAAATGAGCCTTTTATGTTTAGCGTCAATGGTTATGACACGGGCAGCATGGCACCCGGCAGAATTTCAACTTTGGAGAATTATCCAGGCCAGCCCAAAATCTCTGGTGCCACCGAGGTTTACATTGTAACCCATCATCTATTGCTTGCTCATGCAACGGCTGTGAAAGTATACAAGGAAAAGTATCAGGTTTGCAAAAGCTAAAGCTATAATTAATTTGTGGTTCGTTTCATAACATGTTTCACCAAAGTTTTCAGTGTGACTGTGCTAATTTTATCATTGACAAAATCTCGTCAGACGCGTCAAGGAGGAAAAATTGGGATAACCCTCGTCTCTCATTGGTTTGAACCTTACTCAACTAGTGAAAGTGATCGGATGGCAACTAAACGAAGCCTTGATTTTATGCTTGGATGGTAAGCATTTTGCTAGCTGATTTGGATATATAATAATTTGAAACATTAATTAGGATTCTTAAATTCTATGGAGAAGAAACCAGGATCGCCGGTTAATCTAGTGTATCCTTGTATGTCTTTGGCAGGTACATGGATCCTCTAACTAAAGGTGAGTATCCACAGAATATGCACGACTACGTCGGAGGAAGATTGCCTAGATTCAGTGAGGAGGAATCCAAGATGCTGAGAGGATCTTATGACTTCATCGGGATCAATTACTACACTACATATTATGCTCAGAACGTTGAGGATGTTAACTATAAAAATATTGGGTTCATGGAAGATGCTCGTGTTAACTGGCCAGGTGAATTTATTTACTTGTTAATTAAATGATAAAAAAAAAAAAAAAAAAAAAAAAAACCTCTCAGAATAAGAAGAATACAAGGTCTAAAATTCTACGCTTTCTCACTTGTGTTGATGTTATTTTACAGGGGAGAGAAATGGAATACCAATAGGCCCACAGGTGAATGTGATTCTTCATTCTTGTTTCAACAAATTAGTAATTGATGTGTAGAATCTTTCTCTTTTCCCCTTGGTATTGAGATATATAAATCAAATTCGCAGGCGGGTTCAAGTTGGCTTTATATTTATCCCGAAGGTATTCGTCATCTTTTGAATTACGTAAAGGACGCGTATGAAAATCCAACAATATATATCACTGAAAATGGTAAGAACAGAGCTAACAGCCCTCATGTGTTTATGGTTATAGCTGTCAAGAAGCTCTGATTTACTGATTTGTTGGTTTTTTTTTTATTAGGAGTTGATGACGTGAGTTCCTCGTCACTAGAGGAAGCCCTGAATGATCCCATAAGAGAGCAATATTATAAAGACATTTTCCACAATGTTCTGAAATCTATCAAGTGAGTTTGTGCTTTCCAAATTCATGTTCTCGCTTCCTTTTTCAAATAAAAGGAATTTCTTTCTCAGTCTGTTCTGCTCTAAAAGCTTGACTTTTGCAGTGACCATGGTGTCGATGTCAAGGGGTTTTTTGCTTGGTCATTCTTGGATGATTTTGAATGGGGATCCGGCTATGGTTCAAGGTTTGGTCTCTTCTACATTGACTACGAAAACAACTTGAAACGATATGCCAAAAATTCTGTGAAGTGGTTTGAGCAATTTCTGAAGAAGGACGAAAGTACTAAACTCAACGATAACATGTGAGGACTCTTTTCATCTCCTCTTATTATTATCAGAAAAATCTCTCAACATTTCTCATAGCACAAATGATTGCAATAACAGAGAATCAAAATCTCGAGTGGAGGAGGGATCGGCTCGTAGCCGTAAGAAGTCGAGAATTGAATAAACAATGGCACGAAATATATAAGGTATTATTGTATATCATCTTCCATAAATACTAATTTTATTGTATTCATTTTTCATGCTTAACAAACTAATAATTTTATTAACAATGCAGGAGCCCTTTTCGTATGATCAAGACCTTCCAAACGCTGGAGTCATACTTTGTTGCAGCAAGTTAGGTTTCCACGTCTGATAAATTTTATTCCATGTTTACGGACATCTGTGGATCTTTGTCTTCGAATTCTCACATTTTCGTCTAGGATGCTGTTCTTGCTGTCATAATAACATTTATTTGTATTTTTTATTTTTTTATTGTTTACGTGTATTGATTGGTTATTAATCGAATTCGATATTAAATAATAACTTGCTCCGCGCAATTTCTTTTTCCAGTAATATTTTGAAGGATACTTCTATCCATGCATTAACCTTTTCACTAGAATTCGAGGAATGCATTGTCAGACTGAAATTTATCAAGACCAAGTGAAAAATAAATAGATAATACCCATGGAACTTAATTAATTCCTGAGGATGCAAAATGTAGGGTCTCTTTGAAATAATCCTTAAATTCAAGGGGATCAGGGGGTGTAAGCAATTTTGGCGCTTATAGTGCTAAAGTGGCCGAATTTGCCGGTTAAGAACCTCATTTCTCCATCTCATTGGATTCCCCGCGGCGGCTTTTTTGTCAAGGTATTACACGTGTTAGTTGTTTCTAGATGGATTATCGCTCACAGCATTTTATTTTATTTTCGTTTTCTCTCTTCACATTCGTACTACTCATTTAAGATTTCTGGGTAATATCTGAGTTGCTGTTATTTGAGTGACTGTCAACGTTTTTTTTTTATTTGTAATTTTGTTGTAGGTTTTTGTTTTATCTTTTAATTTAAATTTATTAATTTTTGTTTCTTCAATCTTGGTCCTCTTTCCTTTTTGTTTTTTAATTTTGATTTATTAAAATTTAATTGGGCTTTGTGGTTTTTTTAGGTTTGGTACTTCTAGTTAAGTTAATTCAGAGATTGATTTCATATGAATTGTAATGGTTGCTGGACCATAAGAGCAACCATACTTTTGTATTTATATTTTTAGTGTTATGCACAACACAAAGAGTAGAATATACTACACATAATAAATAAACATATATAAGGTATTTATATATATAAAAAATCTCTTTTCCATAATACTTTTGATCAAATAAACATGGTCACGAGTTGACATTGCTTTTTTAACTTATATTTTTTTATCCCATTACTCGACATTGTTATTTTTTTATGAAATAGACTTCATGGTTTTCTTTGTGTTTTTTTTCTACTGGATTATCCTGATCTCATGACTTAACTCGTGGGTTTTGTCAGTTAACCTAGGTGGGCCCGCACCCTTTTTTCGGCTTTTAATTACTCTTTATTGTTTTGGATCCTTTTGTATGGCTAACTTTTTTTTAGCTTTACCCTTCAATATTTTGTTTGTTAAGAACTGAGTTTCGTGATTTTTTTATATTTGATGCTTTTAGTCAAGCAGCCCATGTCACGAGTTTAATAAACTACCGATGGATTTGGCGGGTTGACTCAAGTGAATTAAAGTGTAAAAACCCTAATTTTCTACATTCTTTTTTGGTGATACATTGGAAATTTTCAATGTATTTTTTTTTATACAAGTTCCACTGAAATTTGTACCAAGATTTCAGCGGAGTCTCCTCTATATCAGAAGGTCCCCAGTTATCGAAAAAATCATATTATATTTCCAATTTCATTTCACAACTTGATCCAATCATCCTAGATCTAAATCCAACTCGTCATCATCAACACAACACATCTTATTCAATAACATCATACAATTCAAGTTCATAAAACAACAATGCATAATTAGATTGTTACATAATATCATATAAACTATATTGTGCATAATAACACCATATAATGTAACTTAAGTGAAGGATTCACTTTCTACTATAAATATGCATGGTTAAATAGATACTTAGAATTACAAACATTATATCAAAGTCATACATCCAAAATTTATGGATTAATATTACATTTCAAGTTTATGGAGATAAGTCTCTTAATTTTCAAATAATTACATGGCCAAAAACAAAAAATAACTAAACTAAAATCACTCATGACATGACCTATTGGACCTGAAAACAAAAATTAATATGTACACATATAAAAAGGTAGTAAGAAATAATAACAACGACAAGTAATAATTTCCATGGCATTTATTTTTATACATAAAATTAAGCATAAATCTCTTTTACAATATATATTTTTTCATCTATTACCAATATCCAAATTAATTTCCAATCCATTTATCGAGAATAATTTTATCTTGAAAATCTCAACATAACTTAATAATTTCGAACACCATCTCTTTATGAATCAATTCTCATTTGATACCAAGATATTCCTCTCTTGATATAATTATTTTATCTCATTATTTTGAAATAATTAATCAATACTTTCTCTTCCATTTTTCAGAAGGTAATTGTTGATAACGATTTCTCCGGCAAGTGTAGCTCAACTGATGAGGTTGTAAGTTTGTTTCTTAGAGGTCACCAGTTTGAGTACTATAGATCTCAGAGCCATTGGAGACTTGCATGATCTTTAACTTTATGGCATGTTGAATTAATCGAAGTATATACAAGTTAGTCCGGACACCCACACTAATAAAAAAAATACACGTAAAATAAGATTAGATTAAGATAATATTAGTAATAATATTTGTTCAAATCAATTACTATGCTATAAATTTGAGTAGAGTTAGACATATAGAAAATTAAATTTTATTAAATTAGTTTATGATGTCACCATGCTCAAAAATTATGTTCAGGTTTGGAAACAAATCCTCCTCATTTTGTCTCCCCGATCCAACAAGCCAAACATGACTTAAGAATCAG
The DNA here is from genome assembly GCF_005239225.2 of Populus alba. Taxonomy (NCBI): domain Eukaryota; kingdom Viridiplantae; phylum Streptophyta; class Magnoliopsida; order Malpighiales; family Salicaceae; genus Populus; species Populus alba. The sequence goes on along the minus strand of NC_133287.1, from coordinate 17,669,652 downwards.
ATACACTACATTAACATACAGTTGTAAAAACCACCAGATCAAACTTGCCACGACTTTAGAAGAAGGGCTCGTTAGTAACTTTACTTAATAATGTCTCCTTGATTGACATAATTACCCCTCATTAACATCATACTTTTCCATCTGATTTGCTGGGAATAGATTTATAATTAAAACCTGCAGTAGGCAATCTTATTTCTTCAACCAATCGATCACTTGTAACTGAGCCGAAAACAAAACCCTAATTTTATTGAACCAACAACACCAATGTTGAAATTAGTAACAAGAAGGTGGTGTTAAAGGGCATGACAAACAGTTCATCGTCATCATAAAAGAACGGTCAAGATCATCCTGTTGAAATTAGTGGACCCATACCAAATCACAGAGAATCAAAATGAGCAAAACTGAAGAGAACACTGAAAAGAAGGTACCAACTTTTTTTGTGATCTTCTTTTCCAATTTTGACAACCATCTTCGATTCAATGAAACCATGTTTTCCGGATGCTCAGAATCGTTTCTTGATGCAGTTTTTTAGTAACCCAATTGAAAGATTTTGTTTTCTGATTTGCTTAATTAGGGTTTTAGCCTTTCATCATGATCGAATGTGATTTTTTTTTGTTTTAATTTTGATTTGGATAGTTATATTTACTGCAATTAGTAAAATAATTGAGCCCAGAAAGGTAAAACTTGTTTTTATGAAAGCCCTACATTGAAACTCCATAAAAAAAATAAAGCTCTGTTTTCTAATGATTGGTTTTTTTAGTGTGGAAAGGATTTGTTAGTGTAAATTTTATTGCAGTTGTTGCGAAAAAAAAGCTCAAAATTGTTTGTTTTGTAGCTTTTTAACCAAATTGAAACTGTTTTGTGACTGCTGCTTAATTTAGTGTTAATGGGGTTTGTGTAGTGATTGAATGTGTATTCTTTGTTTCCCGTTACTTAATTTCCTAGAAAGGTAAAATTTTGTTTTCTTAGAAAGCAGGTTTTTGGAACCCTGTCAAAAGCTCTGTTTTCTATGACTGGTTGAGTGTTGATAGGAGATGTTAGTGTCAGATTTTATTGCATATGTGAAATGACAGGTTGCTTATTCTTAAATTAATGATCTTACTAAGAAACCAAAGGCTGTTTTTTATCCCAGCCTTAAACTTTGTTGTTTTAACTTTTATCTCAATTGGTGTTGTGTATGGTCGTGAATTTTGGGTGGTTTATGTTAATGGTATTTGGTTTTGAGTGCATGCTTGATGTGTTGTTTATCATTATACTTGAAATAATAAACTAGGAATCATGAGGCATTGCTGTGTTAGTTCTGTTACTTTCTTTGTGTTATCGTACATGGTCTGGCACAGATTTTGAATAAGAAGCTCAAAGATGTTGAGATTAGCCTTCCAATAGTTTACGGCAACATAGCATTCTGGCTTGGCAAAAAGGCAAACGAGTAAGTTGTTAAATAATCTTCCGGATAATGCCCATTCTTTTGTCTGTTGTGTGCTTGGATCATGATTTCAATATTCTGTTAATCAGGTATCAATCTCATAAGTGGACTGTATATGTACGTGGTGCCACAAATGAGGATCTTGGTGTAGTAATAAAACGAGCTGTTTTTCAGCTTCATTCTAGCTTCAATAATCCTACAAGAGTCATCGAGGCACCACCTTTTGAGTTATCAGAAGCAGGCTGGGGTGAATTTGAGATTGCCATTACTCTGTATTTCCACAGTGATGTTTGTGATAAGCCTTTGAACTTGTGAGTTCCTTCGTCTATTATGTGGTTCTGATTTCTGTGTAAAATGTTTTCAGAAGCTAGTGACCTGGCCAGATGATTTTGTAACAAGACATTCTGTGTGTCATTGGAGTACATATCTAAAATGAACTGCTGTAAAATTATGGAAAGGTATGATAGAGCCATATATAATGTAAATTAACTCCCACTCAGCTTCATATTTGGCACCTCCCTTTTTCACCATAGCATATTTATGTGTGTGTGTGTGTGTGTAGAGAGAGAGAGAGAGAGAGACCATTGCCATATGAGGGAGATTGCTCAGTTACATGTCAAAAGATATGGAGTTTCTGACCAAGCAGTTCAGATTGAAATGTGGGAATTTAGAACGAAAGTGTGTGTGTTTGTCTCCTTGGACATGGTCGATTGATCAGCTGCAAGGTATTAGTGTCATGTAGCTTAAACCAAATGTTCCTTTGTCCAATCACGTGTTTGGGAATAATCAAATAGTTGACCGAACATCTAAACTGAATTGATTTCCAGTTTAATGACTGTGATGGCTGCTGAGAGTGGAAATATGTGGTGAGACAGTGTATTGTGGTGGTGATTCAATTGAATGAATTCTAGTCAGTTAGAACCAAAAAATATTGTGCTTTCTAATATAATGAAAAGTTTAAAATTGGTCAAATTTTAGAATTGCATTGTTGAAGGCCTTAAGGTTTTTACAGATATCATCACTTGAAGTTGTACCCAGAAGATGAATCTGGCTCCTTGTCAATGAAGAAGCCAGTTGTTGTAGAATCATACGATGAGATTGTATTCCCTGAGCCTTCAGAAGGTTTCTTAGCTCGCATACAGAGCCATCCAGCCGTAAACTTGCCCAGATTACCTGCTGGTTTTACTTTGCCTCCTCCTGGTCTGTATTTTAGCTGTCTTCTGCCAGTAAATGCTCTTCACCTTGCTTTGGATGAATAAATTAACTTCTGTTTTCTTACAGTGCCAGTTGAAGATACAAGTAAAAGGAAGAGGGGTGACACTAAAGATCATCCTCTATCCCAGTGGTTTATGAATTTCTCTGAAGCAGACGAGCTACTACAGCTTGCCGCAGCTCGTCAGCAGGTCAGAAAGAATTTCTTTCTTTCTCTCTTTTCTTATAGACAAAAAATAATTAGAAAGGAAGAATATAATAAAGCAAGCAGGGGTATGTGAACTAGCTTCCGGGCTTGTTATGTATGAATTAAAAAATGTCTTGGTGGTGATATTTGCGAAGTATCACTTCCTTTGATGCTTGTTCAACAGTGGCTTGGAGTAAGACATGCCATAGTAATGGACTAGCTTGTTTGAAGGATTTGAACTTGTAAAAAACTGTCAGCTGGGACAGTAGGAATGAAAAAAAAAAAAACAGTACAAGGGCACTATTTCCTGCAATAATGGCTCTCTCTACTACAGAGTAAATACATTGAACTGGTAGATCAATACCTCATGGAAATTTTGATCTTGTAGGAGCTGGGAATTAGTGGAAAAGAAAGCATAATTCAGATATATGGTTATCTTAGAAGTCTAACAATTTCCTGAACTTCTAAGTAGTTGGCGAGCAATAGTAAATTTATTTGATAACCTCTATAGTTTCTCAGTCACAGACAATTTTCACTAAGCTAATTAATAACCTTTTTTTTCTGCGGATCAGAAACTAGTCCTTGAAGCAAACATATAGAGAATATTTCTTGCCATCCATTGCTTTCTTACTCTACAATTTCTTATTCAATTGTGCTGAACTGCTGTCCTTTTTTGTTTATTTAAAATTGAATTGAAAAATAAATTGGAATTGATTGAACCCCAACTTTTTCCATCATTGATGGATGGGTTTTATGTTTGAACATTTAAGAGCTGTTGAATTCTATGTTCTTAAGCATTAGCAGCGTGTTTTTTAATTCACTAATTCCCAATGAGTCACATTTTGCATGGAAAACTGTAAAGCTATTCTTTGACAGTTTGGATTCAATGTGTTAGGTGCAAGCTCATATAGCAAAACTCCGACGACAGATAAGCTTGATAGATGGGCAGAATCAACAGTTGAAATCTCCCTCCGACCAGTGAATGCACTTTACTTATGCAGAGTTTTGAGATTTCTACTTCGCATTGGCTTAGGCTGAAGCACACAGTGGCATAGGCATGTAGCAATGATACTTATTTTCTCAAGCAGAGGGTAGTTTTGACACATCCCCCTCCCCCTTTCTTTTTTTTTGTATTTTCTTACCATCTTCCCCCTTTTTGTGCTTATACATGAAAATGTAGTTCGGTTCAATTAACAAAAATGATGTATCAATTGATTAAATTTTATTAAGAATTAAGTTTACTCCTGATATCTGTTGTCTGCATTAAGTGCTTTCAGAAGTGTATTTGATATGTGTCCGTTAACACATTGACTAGTGCTTATTTGTTCCAAGCAATATGCAGGAACTCCAAAACAGGCATGAAACTTCTCTGCTTTTTTAGATTTGAGAACATGAGCTCGATTTTTATAGATGCCTTTTGATTCATCAGATTTGTGGTGCACAGAAGGCATATATAGGATTAGAATTTATGATTTAATACATATGCTTAGGACACCATATTGGCGAGTAAATTACTAGCTGTAATGAGATACACAATCATTTTCTTATCATTCTTAAATTAATATAGAGAAAAGAAAAACGTTTTTTGCTGTTTGAACAGCTTTTAGATTATCTCCTGCCAATGTCTGATGTTCCTTTTCTTATACTGTCAGATTTTGGGTAACAGCAAGAGTATGCTGATTAGGTTGTCTCTGGCCTTGCTACTGTTTTGTTATCAAATTATCAGCTCGATGTTACTTTTAGGCACTGTTCCTTATTTTGATTTGTGTTTGTATCACACTGTTCTTGGGATGTTTTACCTTTGAATACATCAACCTGACAACAATGAGGTACTTGTCTGAATTTGGCTTTGAGACTTTAATGATTATCGGATTTGTTCAGAGTATACTTGTGCCGAAACTCTTCTCAAATGAATTGTATAATACATATTAATAAAGCTGAGGGCCCTTCTCAAGCATTAACCAAAACCACCTCTATCTGTCCTTTTGATGCTTTATTATGCAAGGCATGTGAAAATGGGCATCCACTATGGCTTTTGGGTTGATCGTACATACGGTGTCGTGGTGATTTCAACTCCATTGTCACTCTCACCTTGGTTTAGCATACCAGGTACAAGCATATCCTTAATTGTTGCATTTGTTTTCAATTCTGTTGAAGCGGACCCGGCTAAATAATATTCTCCTCACCTAAACCCATACGTTCCATCTCTATCTAGGTTTCTGCTGTCAAGGGCCTAATCTAATTGTTGATGCTTGCTCAATCGTTTTTTAATTGGTTGTCATATTTGAAGTCCATAGCTTTCACCGATCAATATCTCAATATATATCTGATTGATAATCCTAGCTGGGTATTACTTGCACGTCTGCGTTCTTGGGCCCTTTGTTTCTGACTACTTTCCTTACAACCATGTGACTGTAATTAGTTTTGCGCGTTGACGTTTCCATTGCATCCCCATCGGTTTCCTGACCATAGAGTACATGAACGAGGAGGACAGCACAGAGAAATTTTTCAGCTGATATTGTTGTTTTATGAACCAGGTTAACTTGCTGTGTTAAATAAAATTTCCACTAAAGAACCATCCTGAGCGTGCTGACATGATTATTCAAGTTTATAATCGCATTTTCTTCCATTCCATATCAGGGTCGGTTGTTTTCCCCTTTTCACATCTTGATGGCAAAAACTGATGTAATGCCATTCGATTCTTACGCTACTTGCTATCAGAGATGCCAACAACATGTGGATGTGGAGATGAACAGCTTCATCCTATGTAGTTGTTTCTCTTACTGTCCTGACTCCAGGTCTTGCCAAATTTCTGGCGATAGCTAGTAGAGACGACTGATGCAACTAACAAAGGAATTAACGTACGTAATTTGGGTTTGTTCATAAAAGATCCCAAGTGGGCAACAGGCAGTTACAGTTTGAGACATGATTTGCTTGGTAAAGTAGCCGTGTGCAACAGTTGAAAACTTGAAATGATGCCAAAAGACCTTACTATGTTGTCTTTACAGGAGTTTGGGGGCAAGAGTAACATGGCCATCATGTGCTCCAAAAAAGGCAAGGTCATTATCAACTATAAAGAAAATACATTAGTCTCTTGGTTTAGCGGGGCACCGCATTTCAGTGAGAATGGTGGGCCTTTGCAGTCGCATATTTTCATTGTCCATTCTCTCAATCAATCTCATTCACAGAACATGGGAGAGCTTCTCTCAAAGACGGCGACGTTAAGGGTAATATTGTTTCCCTTCTCTTAATTAGTTGGTTTAATTAGCTGTACAACAATTTTTCCGTCTCGCTCGTGTATATTATATATGTACAGTATGTGTCACACATATAAAGTATGCATGTGGTGTACTGTGCACGCCTGTTATTTCTATGTGGGTATTTATGATTTATTTCAAGTGGTCCATTCAGAAGAAAACTTTTCATGCTGGTTCGGCCTTCACGCTACTAATGGACAATGGTAAATGTTCTTCCCTGGTTATTACCTTTTGAGTTTTGACTTCTAACTTTTTGGTTGATTTTCCTTCTTTTTCGTGTGTGAACTTTTTGAAATTTTGATGATTCTAAGTATGGGATTCGAACGACGATAAAGTTCTAGTTGGTGAATTGAGAGTTAAGACACTGTCATGGACATTGGGAGGTTCAGAAAACAGAGAGTGACAGATATACTGGACATTTCCGTATTGTTCTTTGCAGATCGCTTTCTCAGCCTTAGAACATGGAGACACAACTTTTCTGAAATGGAGCCAGGCTAGGAAAAAACCAGTGGTACAGATTTTAAGTAGATTTATACATATCTCCTATTCTGATGGTGGTTTGTGCATGCTGGACCATGTAGGAAGCCTTCTATTGTTGAGATATTAACCCTTGTTTAATTTTTTCAAGAAGCATTACAGTACTTCTGCTCTGGATAATCTGATAGTTAGGTTTGCAAATTTAGCAAGAAGGCACAATTACTTCCATTCTTCTCAGGCCATCTAGAGCCGCCTTGGCTTCTTCATTCCCTTTGCAAAAATCGTGATAATCATGGAAAACAAGCTTAAGCACGCATGGTGGCTCCTTTAGAAACCAAAGCTTATGTCCTGCTGCTTTAGTATCTAACATACGCAGGAACAACAGTTCAACTCTTGTTCCTCTGCAGTTCCATGCCCGTCAAATCATTTCATTGCAATTATATAGGATTCAGAGAAGCCAGGTGTACTTGCCAATATACTATGAAAGTTCAGCTAATAACCTTTCTCATAATGATATGGAGATTAGATTACTTACAGACTGAATACTCAAGAATAAAGGGGTGTTGTCACAGGGTCGATGTTCTCATCAAAATCTCAACTTCTATGTGGCAGCTCAGCTCCCTGTTAACCTTTTTTTTTATTAATCCACTTGTTTTTGTTTAATAACTAAGTGTTTCTCTTCATCAAAAAATTTCTCTCACACTAGCGGAAATACACAAGTACAGAGGATATGCATAGTTTAACACACTTAAATACAGGAACCATAATAACCTTTTATTAATCTCAACACAAGAAATATACCAATCCGTTTGTGTGCTATGCACAATGGTTCTACCTACACACAAAAATTACATGCCACACACTTATATGTAGCCTATTTAAAGAGTAATAACATGGAAAATTATAACAAAAATCATCCCCCAAGACTTAGAACACACCTGATCAGTTTTTCCCAAAACAATCAACTGCCAAAAACTTCCCCAATTGTTGCTTCTCACCCTGGCCTGCCACCTAACAAACTAGTAGTTCATTGTGCCAACTCACAAGCTGCAAGAATAGATGTGTCTGCATGCCTTGGACTCTCTGTAGTTCAAGTCAAAATTTACGACGAACATTAACCTATGTTCTGTCGAATTATTAAACATACATTATTACTTAATTTACCACTGCTCATGCACACTGTCACTATTTATATATATTGTTATTCATGCTAGTAGTGTTTTCATTAAGTCTTGAACTATCCATCGTACATACTTATCGTTAAGCTCTGTTATTAATTCTGTCGATTTCGTCAATACTACCGAGTTTGACATTGTTCGACGAGCTATATTGTCCACTGTATCGTCCCAGCATTGTTTTCATCCGCATACCCCCTTACAAGTTTAACCCCGTTACAGGTGCTATGCTACAATATGCGGGTAAAGATGCAAAGGTCAAGAAAACTGAATAGCTTGCGGTGATATACACATGGGTTTTCGAATATATATTTGGACTCACGAACTGTACTGTGTAGGAGCTGTTGTTTTAGTCCACGCTCCACAGAATCACAGCCCTACAACTACAAGCACAAGAAAAAAGCGTCAACAGGCTTGTACTCTCCAGTACACTTATTGTGTGTACGTGATTTCAGGTGTGTGTGTGTGTGTGTGTGTGTGTGTGTGTGTGTGAGAGAGAGAGAGAGAGAGAGGTATTAATAAACATTAATCTTATAGATAGAGATGTTTTTTATAGCGAAGACTGAGAGTGAAGACTCTTATAGCTAGGTAGAGATTGAAAAACCGAGGAGCCCTGGACAAAGCAGTTGAGAAGACGGAGATTCCTCGAAGATGATATATGTGAGTTCTCACCAGAAATGGAATGAAAACTACAAAGCAAAATGAGCTGGGTTTTTGTGAACTTGAAAGAGTGTAAGAGATGGCAATCAATTGCGAAGTGGAGGTGAGTTGAAAGGGTTGCTACCAATTTGCATGAAGGATTGGACTTCGAACTTGAACCGTGATTGAAAATGCTGAAAATATGAAAATAAGAGAAGCACAAGCAGATTAAACGTCTTCCATCTAATTAAATGCAAGTTCTTATATATTTTTTTCCTTTTTTCAACTAGGCAAGTTGAAAATTAAAGCTGAGAGCGGGGGGGGGGGTCCATAGTGTCATTAGGAAGGCCAACATAGAATTGCAAACCCAGTAAGCTGGCTCCTACCATGTCCTTGCCTCACATACACATACCCCAAAACACCCGTGGCATGTCCTTATCCCCCACACTCCACATGACCCTTCTCCCTATCTATCTATCTATCTCACACCATCTCTCTTTTTCTCTCCCCCTTGACTTCTTCATAAATACCCCCATCACCCGCAATCCTCCCATCACCACCATCACCTTTTTACCACAAGTACACACTCTTATCTCTCTTCAAACTTACCCTTTCTCTCCACACCTTCTCTCAAACTCCAAATGGCTATTAGAAAATCACACAAACTACCTCAAACAGCAGTCCTCAAGCAAATCCTCAAGAGATGCTCTAGTTTAGGCAAGAAACACGGTTATGATGATGATGGCCTCCCTCTTGACGTGCCAAAAGGGCACTTTGCTGTGTATGTTGGTGAAAACAGAAGTAGATACATTGTTCCAATCTCATTTTTGAGCCACCCTGAGTTTCAATCCTTGCTTCAAAGAGCAGAAGAGGAATTTGGCTTTGATCATGATATGGGCCTTACTATCCCTTGTGAAGAAGTAGTTTTTCGATCTCTAACATCAATGCTCAGATGAAAAGATGATCAGTAGGGTGATGGCGGTGCATGTTTGCTTGGAGAAGATGGCTTAAGATGAAGCTACACTATATTTAGTTTCTCTTTTTTTAACATCTTCTCAATTGTGATTCGTGATCCTGTTTTTTTTTTCATGTATTCTCTCTTTGAAACCCTGCTGGGTTCTTATGTCTAATTAATTACTAACTTAGAACCCATGAAAAGAATGCATGGGTTTGAGATGTATAAAGTCTGGTTTTCCTCACAGATGTTAGTTGTTAACACCACTGTGAGAGAAGCAAGGATTAATGCAAAGATTTGCCTGTTTAGCTGCACAAATTTCTCTCTTCCTCTCTGCTAGTTAAGATCTGTGCATAGCTTGAAAAACATAGGGGTAAAGAAAGACATTCGGTCAAATACATCAAGTACATGTATGACTTTAGAAAACTGAATCCATTAGCACACTCCAACAGCATAATTTTGTCTGAGAATGTGGGGGTACATTGGCATGTACGGATCATCGGTTTACTGTTGAGGTTTGAATTTGAAGACACACTTCACGAAGCAAGCTTGTTCTTGAAAATAATTTAATATCATGGTAAATAAACAAACATTGTTAGATGGTCCAAAGGAAAAAAGCATTTTAGTAAACTATTTTATATTTTGCATGGAATGAGGAAAAAAACAAGTGAACTTTAAAGAGAAAAGTTGGTTTAAATTTTTCCTTTATTTTATATATAAGAATGACTATTTATTGTGACAAAAAAAAATAGCATCCCATATAGTTTATTACTTTAAAGATCTAAAATTAATAAATAAAGAGCTACTTTTATAGTTTTTTTTTGCTCTTCGTATAGCTTTTCCATTGGAGAAGCCCTTGGAATTCTAAAAAATGTTTTGGAGACTATCTCGAATGCAAAGTTAATTTATTTACTATCTTATAATAAAAATATATAAAAATAATGAAGATACAAGAGAAAAAAAACTATTTTCTCATAAACTACTTGTAGAAAAACTTATGATAAAACTCAACTCTATCCCATGGGTTTGAAGGACAAGAGATGTGTAGGATAAGATTGTTAATCTCATTATTTTAACAATTTAATCCATCTTTTCTTGGCAAAATGGTTGATAGATCATGTTCGATGCCTAGAAAAAATCCCTTCCTTCAAGTTTAAGAACTCTTTAATAATTAAATCGGTATTATATGAGAAAAAAATAATTTTTTTTAGAAGAAAGTCGTGTGTGTGTGTGTCATTTATAGTAAAGAAAAACTAAACTTGCTCGCTAGAGCAGATTACATTGATTCATTTTATAGCCCTTGAGGTCTTCTTTTTTATGGAAGGGAAAATAGTTTGCATATCAGTAAAATATCTTTGTCTTGTTAAGATAAAATATATCTAATTTCTCAGGATAAAATATATCTAACTTATGGTCTCACCATGAAGACCAAGATACTTTTAATGTTAAAAAGAGAACAAGCTTAGCGCGGCCCACTGACATCTAGACTCAGCGTTTGGTTAAACTCATGAAAGATGATCAGTCTAACATCTTGCTAGACCCACATACAGATAGGCTTAGAGCTTGAATGAGCCCAAAGATGATAGGTCACAGCCCTCTCTATAGTTATCCTTTTGAAGGGTTGTTCCAGATAAAAAACAAAACCGCTAATCCATCAACTTCTATCGTATTTTCCATCGATAAAAGGAAACAGAAAATTGTTAGATCTATTTTTATCTTTTTAATCAAATATGTTTTGTTTCACTGTTTTCATTTTTTTTTTTAATTTCAAGATACTAATCAGACGCTATTCAGGAAGGCATGTAAAATAGTTAAACTTATTATTATTATTATTATTTTGCAAACTTTAAGTAACATGTTATGAACCATATGAATTGGAGATAGTATTCATTTAGTTTCTAAATCTTCACTTTTTGGGGGTTTTAACGGTCTAAGTCTTTAGAAAGCATTAATTAAATATGTATTTGATAATGTAATTTCAAATGATTAAAAAATCACCAAAATGATGTTTTTGGCATTTCAAACACACTGAAATACTTTCCTGGTTAGATACCTTAGGTTATCTTTTGGTGCCAATCTAGGTAGACTCTCCACTTGAAAATTAACGAATGTTTTCTACAATCAGAGCAAAGCTAAGCACATGAAAAGAGAAGTTCTTTAGTAGGGCTGGGAAGATATGTATGATAAAATCAGTTCTCAGCTCTCTACTGTTCTACTACATGTCCTTTTTTTTATGTCAAAGGGCATTATTAAAGTCATCTCCTCTATCAACCGCTCTTTTCTATGGAAAGGTACCTCAAATTCTCATGGCATCTGTAAAGTGGCTTGGCACAAGGTAATCAAGAATAAATCCTTTGGCGGTCTCGGGTTGGAATCTCTCCATAACCAAAATTTGGCTTTGCTTTTTAAATGGCTCTGGAATCTTGATAAAAGAGTGGCAAGAGATTGGCAAGATCTCATCCTTCAAAAATATTGACCTCATTTTACAAATTGTCTTCATATGTTTGCAAGTTCTTTATCTCCAATTTGGCATGGCATGGTATCAGCGATCTCCTCAAATCAAAACATAGTCATTCCTCTCCAATCCAATGTCGGGTTCAAAGTGGGTGATAGGAGATATATCAAGTTCTAGATCGACTCTTGGCTAGGCTTTGCAACCCCTCTCCAGCTCCTATTTCCCAGACTTTATAACCTCTCCCTACAACAATCAATAAGCCTTGCAGATGTATATAGCCCGATTGATACTTCGCTCAACCTATCTCAAAGAAGATCTCTTTGACCCCGAGAGCTCTGCATGTGAGAGAGCTTAATTGCGAAGGTGAAGTGTGGTCCAATCTTCTTTGATGGTGAAGACATCAAGATATAAAAATTCCATAGCTCCGACATCTACTCAGTTTACTTAGGTTGCCATTTTTTTTTTTACAGACTCTCTGCTTCAGAAGATCATCCCTCCCCTGTTCTACTTCGAAAAGGGTATGCCCCTCCAAAAATAAATGTGTTCATATGGCTCCTTCTAAATGGCAGTCTCAGTACAAAAGATTTTTTAGCTAGGAAGAGGATCATTAATTATAAGAAAGCTCTTTGCCATTTTTGTTGCAAGGAGATTTAGACAACAACATGGTCTCTCTGGGGTAGATTCTTGAATTGGTTTGGATGTTTAGGCTGATTGCTTAAAGACCCAAATCATAACCTTCAAGAATGGTTTGGCTTGGTTAAAGGAAATTTCCAGCGTCATGTCATTACCCTTCTTTGTAAAGGCTTGTATTGGTCAATCTGAATAACACGCAACTACCTAATATTCGAGTTCAAGGCATCAAATTGGGATGTGATTTTTTACCTCATCTTTACCGTTTGGCCTTTTGGTTGAAGTCCTAAGTTATAATTTTCAGCTACATAAACTTTGATCTTTTTAAAAATCCTGAATTTATTATAAACTAGATTAACTAGTTGGATCCTTGTTATCTTATTTTCTATTTCAGTTTTCCCTTGTATTATCCTTTATTTTTTAGCCCCCATATAATTGATGGGACTGTTTTATATATAATTCTTTTGAGTACTAAAAAAAAAAAGTGTAACTTACTTGAGCATGCTAATAAAGTTTGACAGTTGCAACCTTTAGCTCTGTATCAGGTTTTATTATTAGCAATTATTGAATCAAGTGCTTTAATCTCCACAGTTATGAGGAGTTTTCAACTCTCAATGCTTAATATAATTACCCGTGCATGGTGGAGATTGTCGATTTCTTTTTCTTTTCCCTTTTGCTTTAGTCAAAGACAGCATCATTTAATGTAATTATAGTGGGTTTTAAGATGTTGTCGGGAATGAACAGAAGAGCTGACACATTATTGTTAACTAAATTTCCTTTGAGCTTGCTTCGAATTGAGATTTGAGAGTTTAATAAGAAACAGAACTCCAACGGTTTCTTTGAATTCTGTGGAAAATGTATTAGGGAATGAAAGGGAGATTAAGAGCCTGTTTTTGCATTTAAAGAGAAATTTTTAAAAAAATTAAAGGTTTTCTTTACTTCAAATTAAATTTATTTTTTATATAAAAACTTTAATGCATTTTATGCCACTAGCAAAAGTGAAATGCGTGAACCTATCTTTTGTGATGGATCATTGGACTTGATTTGGCTTCTGCTTCACTTCAACAATTAAGCGATAAAAGATTAGAAGTATTAATCGTACCTTTCTCAAAAAGAAAAGTAGCGGTACGATCATTAGCAAAAAATGTCAATGTTACGATCACTTTCATGATGATCAAGTGTTTGTTGAAATGTCCCTTTAACAACATCTCCATTTGGAGTTTTTAGATACATGTTACATTTAGACTGTTATATTCATAAAAATTCTCCTTGAATTTGAATCTTGGATACGACTTAATTTTTCATTGTTTGTAAACTAAAATTATTTGCATATATGGCCTTCAATGCAACCCACGGATCAAGGTTGGGTTCTATATTGTTTGCATTTGATTGAATTTGCGTTCAATACTCAAATCGCATGACCATGAGATACTCTTCATGATCACTTTAAGACTCCATGATCACCCTTACCTCATCCTCCTGAAATGTATGTGGTCCATCACTCTCTTGCTTCAAGGCCGCCTTCTTGTTCGTTTGAACTACTACCTAGCTAGACACTTGCAACCCTTTAATCCACTACAAATCTACTTAGCGACTTCTTCAATGGAAAAGCCAAATTTTACTTTCAGTTGTCACCTTCAAGCCCTTTACTCTATGAAAACAATGAGGATTATTGATAAAATATGTATATGATTTGCAGAGAATTGGCTTGGTGCTCCATTGGAGATGATGGGGCCAGTGATCCCACCATTGTAATGAGGTTGTTAGTGAAAATGATAGTGCATGTATACATATTAGATGGTCCTGTATATATAGCCCCAGAAGATATCCATAAAGTCGTCAGCTGAACTATAAGCCTTACATTTTTCCCAGCTAAAAGCAACAGTTAAAGCTATCATACTTTTAGTGGGTCTTGGACAAAATGAAATTAATAGTAATAACAGCAATAATCAAGCCATGACTTGCATGAAACTCTTCCTCCTCCTCAACGTTTGGAAAAGGAAAAAACTAAGCAATGCATGGATATTGCGTCTTTCTTGCCACTACTCTTCCTTCTCTGTCTCTGCTAACACACAACTAAACTGTAAAGAGACATTTTTTGTGACCTGTATATATAGTCTTGAAAATTATCAATCTATCATTAGCCCATTGGAGCTCATGATTATATAATCTCTAATATTAAGTGGTTTTTTCATTTAAAAAAAAAATCAGTGGTTTTATCATAGCAGGACCATTAGAGAGGAGCAAAGGCTGCCTACGGATAGCTGGTCCTCTCATCCTTTTCTTTTAATGCAGTGTTTGCCTTCTTTTTCTTTCAGCCACAAAACAAGCCTGACAATCACATTTGCACACACAGTAGAATGAATATCTTCTGTTACACAAAATCCACATTGAATTTCCTCCTCCAAAAAAAATGTCGACCCCTTTATTGCCATGATGCTGTTTGATACCCATATTCTCTCACCTCTCTCTCTCTCCATAATGGGTCTTATTTGTCTGGACTTAAAAAATGAATTGATAACTTGGGAAATCTCTTTTGCTCAAGCCCGATAGTTACTCGTATATTATTATGCAATTACCTCAATTGGGAGAGATTGAGAAAATACTGATGCATCGCAATTTTAGTGTGTACTTCTCACCTGAAAGTATGTTTTTTCCTTGTAATAAATCCAAGCATCTGTCTCGCGTACCTGTGGTATCTATAGTTCACTAGTCTCTGAAGCTTTATTTTGATCTACAAATAGTGCATACATTCCCAAGATGAGCCCGGCATAAAAACAGCACCTGTGTGCCTCTTCATGTTCTACCTACCTTCAGTTAATTCAGACCCTTTGTCCCTTTGCATTGTTGGTCAAAAAGTAAACACCAGTACCAACCAAAATGAAAGTATCCCATCATATTTGAAGTAAAAAAAAAAAAAAAAACGAATACGAATATATATAAACTTAAACTAAATGGTGAATACCTTCCCTCCATCTATTGTGATGGAGACATAATTCACATGTACCCCCAAATATCGATTGAACAGCGAAAATTGTCGCGTCTTTCAAATCAATTTTCAGAAAAAATGAGTTGGAGATTCAAATCTATGGGCACAAGTTCACAGTTGGCTGCTACATGTTTCTTCAGGATTTTGTCCCTGGTGTCCCACCCCACATTCCGAGCGAATTCCTGGAAGGAGCCTTGTCTGTCAAATTCCAGTGCCTCCGTATTTTTCTTCTCCGAGAATCGAATGAGTTTTTTGTTACTTTCACTGCATGTATAGTATGAGAACCAAAATGATGGCATCCAGTTCATTAATAATTATGATAATGACTTTATTTCCTTTATTAATCATTAATTTCGCCTCACACGCATATGTGTGTTTTCTCATATCAGTGTGTGGCAATTAATGTTTCCCTTTAGCATGAAATACTAATAATACACTAATGAATTTTCGAAGAGATAATAATCTGTATTTTTTGTTATTGGTTATTTTATAAAATTAATATTAAAAAAATTCATCAAAATAATATTTTTTTTATTTTTTAAAATTTTTGTTTAACATTAACATATAAAAAACAATTTAAAAAACACTAAAAATATTAATTTAAAAAAATATTAAAAAACTAAACTTTTTCAATTAAAACATAAAAATAAACATACTATTTGTCTTAAATTATTTCTAAACATACTTCTTTACTTCTTCATTTAAAGCGTCTGTGCACTTGATTTGACAACATTCAATATTTTTGTTTATTGTTAGAAAATAATATAAATCATATTTTTAGACTTTATCTAACAACTTAAGATGATTCTTTGACATAATATCAAAGCCTTGATAATCAAACGGTCACGAGTTTGAATCTCATCATTTCTAATTATTTGATAAAAATTAAGTAAAATGTAATATAGGTCTATACAAATTTCAAACTCAAAGGACTTTCACTTAAGAGAATGTGTTAAAAAATAATATAAATTATATCTTGAGATCTTATTTAAAAACTTTAATTATTGGGTTGAAATTAACTTCTTTATATATTTTTTAAATTTTTTATAATGTTTTCGTGGTTTTGAAATTACATTAATTCATGGCTATTATGACTTGACATCATTAAACAGTAATGTTGACTTTCCCTCTTTTTGTCATACCACTTTTGCTCAAGCTTCAATTCATGATGGATATGCGAATACATGCATAAATCCATCATTGATCTAAAAAAAGAGAACAATGAGTTATGGCTTTTCAAGATTCAATTGAACAGGTTTTTGTTTTCATGTCTCTATAAGATGGGGACTTAGGACCAACGGTTGTTATTATGAAAATGACAACTTTACTAAATTATTTGTGATAGCTTTATTTCAGGAGATGGAGTTTTGGTGCCTCAACTTGCAGCACGCTGATCTCCAGGTTTTATTTTCCTGTCAGGTTATTTGTGTTTTCCTTTTGTATCGGTCTTTGATAGCCCTACGAGGTGTTTAGTCGTTTCTTGGCATAAACTTTGTTGCTTGTAAGAGGGGAAAAAGAAAACAATGAGCTCTAAGTATGTCGACATAATATTTGCTCTTAGGTCTCAAATAAACCATGTATGTTTGCCCAGAGCTTCGGTCCATGGCTATGAATTAAACGGCTGGAAAGCGCTAGCTTTGCATGTCACCATTGCCAAGGAAGATGCATTTGATACACAATGTACCATATGATGTATCGCGGCCATTACAAACATGATAGGACGTTAATGAATGCCATTAATAAGGCCTCCTCTGGTACAGCAAGAAGGTCCCGGAATGGATCAGAAGCTCTGCAACCCTCAGTCTGATGACATGTTGAAGATAAACATCACAGAGACGTGGAGAAAGCGTGTGTTCATAAAATATGGAGAAATTCATTTGAAGCTGCCAGCCCGCATGGATCGATCCTACTGGTTCCCAAAAAATTTAAAAAAAAAAACTGGGAATTACATGCATGGATCTACAGTACCTTGTCCAATTCTTGGTATGTGTTTGCTTTCGTCATTGTTGATGTTTGGATCGGTGAAGAAGAAGGAGAACCACTAGTGTGGAGAAGGTGGGTGGTGCTGTGGGGAGAACATGCTGGGCTCCTAAATATATTTGAAGAGATGCAATGAGAGTGGGTTTTGTCGTCGGACTTCTGCTATTCACTACTCGTCATCTCAATTTCAACTTTTTTGCCCTACTCCATGATCGCTAGCTCCTCTTTTATTCAACAAACATTCCTCACCATATATAGCCTGCGTACAAAAACTGAAATTTCCTGATAAACCTGCTAATTTAAATTAGATATAAGAAATTCTTGTTTCTCAAAAACATAACTCAATCTATAATATTTTCAACAATATAATAATTGTCACAACTGAAATCATGAAAAAATTAGAAAATAGATAAATAAATAAAGAGTCATCAATTAGTTTATTATAACTAAAAATTTTAACTAGTCTTTAAAAAATTTTAAATAAAAAATTAGTTATATTAAAAGGAAGATACATTATCCTAAAATATCATAAATAAGTTACTTGGATGTTATGCTAATGCACCTATCAAGTCTTGTTTTTCTAAACTCAACATGGGTTTTCTAAAGAAATAATTTGAAATCAAAATCTAGTTTGAAAGCTCAATTCTTACTTCTTGAAACAAGAGCATTGAACCCGAGAAGATGATGAATATTAAAATGGGTTTTAAAGCTAATTTTCTTCATTATGCTTCAAATTAGGCTCGTGAATCATTACTAATTCTCGATGGATCTTTTGGGGTCATGTTGACTCAGTCCAAATCGTTCAATAATAAAAAAAAAAAAAAATTCTGATAAAAATCACAAATAAACAATTTTTAAAATTACATAAAAATAAAATAAAAATGTATTTCTAAATCCAAGTAATAGAATAAAATAAAAGATAAAGAAAAAAACAAAAAATAGATTTGCTAGTTCTTTTTTTTTTTTGAAATAATGTAGTCACCTCTAGGGTAGCTCTGTTGGTAGGTCGGTTTACTATATGATGTGAAAGGTAAGTAAGAGGGTATTGCTCTAAAGTACCCTTGACTTGCAAATCTAATTCCTTGAAAACTAATTTTTATTTTTTTATATAAAAAAACAGTTTAAAGCATTTTTATAAAAAGAAAATTCTTAATTTATTAGAAAAAAAAAACATTTTATTTTTAAAAGGAGGATATTAGGAAATTCAGGAGATCCTTTAGTTTTCAATTCCAACAAGGGGGATTGAATTCTCCTTATCACTCTATACGCATGAAACTCCATAACAATTATAAATCCCAAAGGGTATCCACGCATCGGGCATGAATTTAATCCTTATATGCTCATTTATGTTTTTTTTATTATTGTCCATTATTACAAAGTTTATAGCAATAAAAATAAAGCATACAAAAGAAAATAATTATATATAAAAAAAAAAAAAAAAAAAACTAGGATCAAAATTGACCTTTAAAGAGCTAAATAACATCAAAAACAAAATACTGAAATAGGTACTTGAAACATTATTGGTGTGTGTAATCCACATGACACTTGCTGGTAGCACTTGAAATTAAAGCTTGGCTTTAAAGGAACATGCTTTATATAAGAAAAACCAAAACAAACATAGACAACGAGAGCAACAAAAATCTTCTCCCATAAATTATTAGAAACTATCTAAATTTAGTCATGAGTTGTGGGTATATATTGAAGAATATATACCCAAAATATTCTAAAAATATATGTATAATTATGTAATTGTCTAGAATAGGTTATTTGTTACCTAGTTTAGATATGATTGTATCATTATTATTAGCATATAGTTATGGAAAAGATTGTAGAAGAGATTGTGGGCGAGATATGATTTCTTTGCTTCATGTACTCCATATATAGTTTGTACAATTCTGAAGTTTGAATACAAGACAATATTATTACTCCTAAATATTTGTCACGGTATTAGAACTTTAGTTTTTATGTCCCAGGTCTGCAATGTGATTTATTTCTTGACGGTTTGTTTTGTTCTTGTCATGGAAAACCACTCAAAGAATACTATATATATAGGCTTAAAAGTCCCTCTTTTAATAAATGGTTTTGATGATACCAACACCTTACAAAGATTGAGTTCAGTATTATCAAATGAATTCAACTATCTTTTTTTATCAAGAGTTGTTACTATTACCCTTAGGAGAAGATCTAAACTAGATTTTATAAATAGTTCTAATAGTCATCCAGATATGGATGATCTAGAATATGAAGTATCGCTGTTTAAAAAACCAATTGGTAATGTCATGAATCCTCAACTCAAATAAATAGAATCTTGTTGAGATTTTTAGCTATTCGAAGTCTTCATTGGATCTTTGGAATGTCATTCATAACATGTATGGCAGTCAAAACAATTCTAGTAGGATATTTCAAATCCATCACGAGATCACAAGTCTATATTAGGATGAAAGACCGTTTGTTCAGCTATTGGATAGCCTGAAAAGCTTGTGAAATAAACTACAGATATATCACCCACACATTGTTGATGTGGTTGTATTACGAAAAAAAAAAAACTAATGAGGATCAAATTTTTCAGTTGTTGGTAAGTCTTAACCTAGATTTTAAAGACCTGCAAAGTCACATCTTAATGAATCCAGAACTATCATTTTTGCAATCAGTCTACATTACCATTTAATGTGAAGAGATGCAAGAAAGTAATGACATGTGATGTTAATCCTAGAGTCTTTGATGCTCATGCTTATCAAGCCAAAAATGATGTTGTGGGATACTAATCTTAGACCTTCTGATTGAGGTCACTCCAGACCATTCTCTGATTCCAAGTCCTACAAAGGGAAATGGTTTGATTTAAAGTGTCACTGTTGTCACAATCTTGGACATCTAGCAAATCATTTTTGGCTTCTTCATCTATAAATTAAGCCTCAGTTTGCTAAGAATCAAAGGGTACATTAAAGACAAGTCAATAATTATAAGTCATACCTTGCTAATCATTCCACCGAGAGCTTTTCTGTTAATCATGTTGCGTTGATAACTAACTTTGCAAACTACTTACAAGACAAACATGGTTAAGGAAAATTGCATGATGAAGTTACTAGTCAAGAATAAAAGCAGTCGGTTTCCCTTCTCAATCATCTTGTTGAATTCTTAGTTGAAGCAGGCCCTAAAAATAACCAACGTATTCTAATTGTTTTTATAATTGCATTAAAACTTGTAAATTTGCATGATCTTTGGTAGTTGATTATGGTATCATGGATCACATATCAAACAAATTAAGTAACATTCATGATTTTGAACGATTCTTCGCTCTCACTTTTGTATCAGTAGCTGAT
Source organism: Populus alba (assembly GCF_005239225.2). Classification (NCBI taxonomy): domain Eukaryota; kingdom Viridiplantae; phylum Streptophyta; class Magnoliopsida; order Malpighiales; family Salicaceae; genus Populus; species Populus alba. The sequence continues at coordinate 17,648,950 of NC_133287.1, read as the reverse complement.
GGGAAAGTATGAAAATATCAAAACAACCCCATAAACTTGTTAATTACACAAAATACTTGTATCAAATTATCAAAATACCCCCAAAGTAAAGCTTATTTTTTTGTTTTTTCTAAGGTTAAAAACGTGCTTTCATTGTAAATAGATCATGAAAATATCATAAACACCCCTGCCTAGCAGCTCAACAAAGTTTTGATCTTAAGAGCAAAAAAATATTTTTACGTTCGAGAAGCTTGTGAAAAGTCAAGAAAGCTCTTAGTCAACATTTATAAATTTTATTTAATCTAAAGGTAAAAAGATATTTTTACTACATTAAAAAATTTTATTGTATAAAAAATGGAAAAGACAAATATAACCTTAAATAATTTTTTAATGACTAATGAGCTTATAAAAAAGTCCAACAAACCCCAGCTTCAGACTTAAGTTTTTCCCACTCCAATGGTAAATTAATAATTTTACTATAGCAATATAGAAATTCACGGTAGAGCTATAATGAAACTTCTAGGTCTTTTAGATTTTCTTTTAATAGTTAATATTATTATTCTATTTTTTAGACATTGTTAGCGTTTCTTTTACATTAAAAGTAAAAAAATATAAAAACGTATGTGTAATGGTAGTTTTATATTAAAAAATAATATTATTTTTTTAAAATGGAATATAGCAAAAATGGGTCGTGAGAAACTATTACAAATTATAAAGAATTAAACGACATTAACATCAAAACTATAAATAGTGGGTTGTAATATTAAAAATTTAGAGCACGAAAGTATAATCAAATTGTATGTCCTGATTTAAAAAAATAAAAAATAAAAAATTGATAGATGAAAGTTGATCCCAGCACGTCCTTACCATGAAAAAAAATGTAGTTTTATGTAATAATTTTCAAGAACCACTATATACTTTATAAAAGAAAATTAGGGGGGAGAAAAATTGAAGACTTGGAAATCTTAAAACGAAAGAAAAAACCTCGGTCCCAAAAGCAAGTTGTTCTAGCAACATCATTATCAAGGAGTTGAGAATATTCTCATTCCACTTTTAACCAAAAACATCCCGTGCAATTTCTGAGGCCAGGAGTAGGGACTGTACAAAAGATAAGGACAATACTGTCTTATTACGCCAAAAGTACGAACCTGTACTGGTGGTGCCTATGCCTCCTTTTACATTAAATTTCTTTTTCTTTTTTTGTAAGGACACTCGAAATTTTGATGTGAACTTTGTGGGGTGGTCAGATATTGCTTTGGGGTAGCCTGAGTGTTACTGTTGCTGGGCTGAGAAGCATGTGATTATTGCCCCACACGTGGGCCATTTGGAAAGCTAGTGGAGCATAAGATTTGGGCCCACTTGGCATGGCAGGCCCATGTTATACCTACAGAGCAATGCTTTGCCGGCAATACATTTATACACATGCACGTGATTACATGATCAGAGCTCAGTTTTTTTCTTTTTCTCTCTCTTTTTTATTTATGACTTGCAAGCACAGAAAATTAAATCCTCGAAATACATTTCTCTAACCCAGATTTGTATAATCTTTTTCAGAAGCTACTGGTCTGTGCTGTATCTAACTGCAAGACATATCCCAGATTATATATATATATTGACTCTAAATATTTATTTTAAAATAGTTATCGTAAACTACAAGTCATTTAAATATTTAATCTTTAATAATAATTCATACAAACTACTAATAAAAAATCTCATAAATCCTTTTTGAAAAGAAAAATTGTTATACTTTTGATTGCTAACTCTTTTTTTTTGTGTTTAGATATTTTTATATTATACTCTATTCACCTTCTCATAAAAAAATAAAAGATATGACATTCTATTTATATGAAAATCTAAAAATCCTATAGATGATAAAATATTAATTGTAATACCATATATTAATTACATTATAATCCTTAATTTCTAAAACCTATTTACAATCAAGTCACACTTGATAATCATCTCAATTCAATTTTTGACCATTGATTCTTATATGTATGACTCAATAAGTTCTCTAATAAGTTATTCCAAATATAAATCAATTGCTATTTGTTTTATTTTAAATAATTTATTATTTTTCTTTTAATTTTATCTATTAGATTTGGTTTTTATTTTTTTTAATATGTTATTTTACATGAGTTAAATACTGAAAAATATTCTCTAATTTTTTTTAATAAAATGGTTAAATATAAAAAAAATAATTATTTTCTAGTAATTTACTTTTCATTAAAATCACTTTAAAAAAAAAAAAAAAAAAAAAAAACCACTGCCGGAGCCTAGACAAGAAAGGTCCTTCAAATCCAACGCAGGCATATGGCTAGCAAAGTTCAGACTATAAACAAAGAAACAGTCCGGATTCCTTGGGCTTATGGGCTCCATATACTCTAACCCTCCATCAAACTAATTCGACCCTCAAAAACTTTGCTATCTGCCACGAGGCCTGAGCATTGAGCAATACTTGTTTGGTTTGACGTTGTGTTGTTTGTGGGGCTCCTTGCATTGGTCACTCTGCCTAAATTTTTGAAGACCACTTCGCTTAGATATGAAGAAAATAAATTAACTTGTTGATTTTTTTAATGCTTCTTAAAACAAAGATGAAAAATGAAAATGATACCAAACAATTCAATTTTGTTTTTTTTTTTTTTACAAGAGAGACTCAAATCCAAATCCTTTTGATAGGAATACATGAAAATTGGTCGTGCTAAGCAATGTATAATGAAATTGTAAAACATCAGCCAAGCCTTCTGTTGGAGTAAATATATTAAAATAATATTTTTATTTTTTAAAATATATTTTTAATATCAATAAATCAAAACGATCCAAATATATACCTAAAAACTAAATAAAAACTTAAAAACTCGAGTGTGTTTGTTTTTTAGATAACTTTTATGGTTATAATTTTAAAAAAATAAGTTTAAAAAAAGTATAGTTAGGTATGGTTTGTTGGATTTAGACACATGTTTGATAAAAATTATTATTGAGGTTTATATGCAGCAAAAAACATATATAAAATGTTTAGTTATGATTGCTTTTCAAAAGTGCTTTTTACTTGAAAATACATCAAAATATTTTTTTTATTTTTAAAAAATTATTTTTGATATCAGCGTATCAAAATAATTTGAAAATAAAAAAATAATAATTTGAAGTAAAGAAAAAAATAAATTTAAAAATTTTAAAAAGATGCTTTTGAAACACAAAAACAAATAAAATTTTATGAAATTTAGTTAAAAAAAATATTTAAAAACTGTTTTACAAAAACTATATTTCAAACTCAATTTTTTAATAGACTCCATGATATAAAACATAATTTGATGTATTACAAAACATCTAATTACATTTTTTACATTATAAACATAAAAACTAAGACTAAACAAACATATCCTCTCATAATCCGACTATAACCTTAATCCGCAATCTTAAACACCTTCGAAAACCCGGAAATAAGCCCTGCAGTGTGAAATATGGTCGACAAAAAGCATCAATAATTACATATTTCGTGTACACTTTCCTTTCCCCTTAAGCTAGGCATGGATTGCTTCAATGGAGCCGTATTTGATCATGATGTCCAGAATAATTCTCTTTGCTAATACGACTCCCTTGCCCAATCTTTTTGTAACAATATGATTGGTCTATCGTTTGACAAAACGGACCAAGAAGAAGGGATGAAAGGCTAGGCAACCCTTAACATCTAGTTCCATACTGGGACAGCGTCGCCTGGGCAGAGAGGTTAACATCAGCAGCTCTCTTTGTATAATAATACATCTTTCATAGCCCTCAAGCTCCATTGATGAACACCCCAATTGCTCCGTGGAGAACCTTGTCATTTTCGTTAGTTTTGGTCTATCGAGAAGCATTTGCACGGCAATCATACCAAACTTTCAGACGGTTTTGGATTTTAATTGCAAAGGCAAACTACTATCACTACTCTAATCATTCAACATCATTTTCATTTTAAAATAATTGAAATTCCCAACTTAAATTCAATTTGGTTACTATAATTTTAAACATTATCTTAAAAAGTAAAAACAAAGGGTGATTTATAAAATTTGATGCCTGTATATAATAACGTTTTTATATAATAACGTTTTTATATCAAAAACATCTAAATTTAGTTGATAAGCTTACTTACGTTAAATCTAAAAGTTATTTTCAAAATTAAAATTTATAATAAATATATTAATCTAAATAGAAATGATTTGTTCAAGTGTCTATTTGACTGACCAAATAATAATTTCTCTAATTTGTATTTAATGTTTTGGAGGTTGTTTGGAACACATGATGTTTCATTAAATTTTTATTTTTTTTATGTTTTTAGATTATTTTGATATACTAATATAAAAAAAAATTTTAAAAAAAAAATTTATTTTAATATATTTTTGGATGAAAAACATATTAAAAAATAATAAATACCACACTCTCAAACATTACCTTAATAAATAAAAACAAAGAATGATTTATCAAATTTGATGCTGTTTGCATTTTTATGTAATAATATTTTTATTTGAGAAACATCTAAATTTGGTTGATAAGTTGGTTTATGTTAAATTTAAAAGTAATTTTCCGAAATGAAAATTTATAATAAATACATTAATCTAACTAGAAACGATTTGTTCATAATTCGGGAGATTTAGTTTCTAATCAAAGAATACCATTAAAACCAAGAAAGTAAAAGGAAATATGATGTGATGTTACATCAAATTGTGGCTGTGGGACGTTAAGCTTATGATGGAATTTGATATGGAGAGGGGGCCAAATAACATGAATTGGTAGCCCCATTTGACATGATGACAAAGTACAGGCGCCGCACTATACTTTTGCCTTTTCATAAATACCCACCTTATCCTGACGAACAAAAAGAAGCATATTCTAATCTTGTTGAAAACTTGAATTGCGGTACAATTATTTTTTTAAAAAAAAAGTAAATTATTTTTTATTTTTTAAAATTATTTTAATATATTTTTTTTAACAAAAATATATTGAAATCTGACTTTAATATTGAATTTTTTAAAAACAAATTATTATCGTACTATTAAACATATTTGATGATTATATTTATCTTTATATTTTAAAAAAAATTAAATTAATAATTTTTTATATTTTTAAATTATTTTAATAGATTAATTTCAAAAATAATTTTTTAAAAAATAAAAAAATATTATTTTAATATATTTATAAATAAATATTTTTTAAAAACAATCAAAATTACATTTTTAAACATGGCCGTAGTCCGTAGATACTAAGTTACGGCTGTTAATTGAATTATGATGCCATCCTAAAGAAAAAGTAAAATTAACAGGAAAAAAAAAAAGTTAATTACTTTGCTAGGAGAGCATAATGAACATCTTAGCAGATTATTATATATTCATTAATTATGGAATTGATCGAATACAAATTTTGCCATATTCGTTTTCAATAATTAGTCCAAAGAGTCATAATTTACACTTATATTAATAATAATTCTATATAAAAAAAATATGATTACAATAATAATTCTCCATCCCCTTTTTGATTCAACCCGGGATGACTCGGTTATTTAAAAAACCAACCCTTCCTTGCCATCTCCAATAAATGAGAAAAATAAAAAACACACACACACTCACTGCCTCCCTCAAAATAATAGTTTAAAAAATTACCGATACTGTTAGTCTACTTGACTCATTGACTCACCGAGTCAACCCGAACCGCTAACCATGAAGCAACGGTCTTGATTCACCCAAAAGCTTAATGTTTTTCCTCATGCCCACGTGGCAGCATCTCTTAAGATCCTCAAGATTTAAAAAACGACCCATTTTGCTGGCGTCGGATCTCGATACGACCCGGAGAATCTCTTCAAAGACAGCCTCGTCGCATGGGATAGCCAACGGTCCAGCGGTTTTGAAACCGTACACTTCCTCGGCTTCCACGAGCAAGTTTTTGAAAATGGGATGGTTAAGGAACGTCGCACGGACAACAAACCTTTTGCAGCTGGCTCCAACACAGACTGCCACGTGGCCCGCCGGGACATCAGATGGTGCAGCGGTGCGTGAACTCGTTGCTCCTCCAGTCACTCTTGCCTTCCTACGCCACCGTTTAAGCATTTGCTGGATTCTTACAATGTGCCGGATTTTGTTGCACTTGGACATATTTCCCCGGAAAGCGAGAGAAAGTGTGGGAAAGTGAGAGGAAGTGAGAGAGTGGGGAGCGTTAGAATAAAACGTAAGGTAAGGGTGGATAAAAGTGATGCGGGTGTTTATAAGGATGTCGAGTTAGAGAAACGGGCTAGGTTTTGGAGATAATTACGAGATTGTGTGTGTTGTGGATACCATGTGAAGGGCAGACCACTAACATTAGATTAGTTTACTCTTTTTTATTATTATTTTTATCATATGCTTTAGATTCTTTATAAATGTGCATGTTAATGGACTCTAGGAAAGAGTATTAAGATCATGATAAGATACATGGATATATTTCGGGCCCATAATTGGTAAAAACTTGAGAAATGTATCTTTCTAGAGAAAAGTGTGATGCTCCTTGCCAACATTTAGGAGAAGACAAGGTATAAACTTCTTGTAGATGGTGGAAACCTCAAGTTAGCATAGAATTTTCAACCATACCTTCAATGCATTTAAATTGGGTTTTGAAAAATTTAAAGATTCCGAATTACATTTCTTAAGTCATCCTCCATTTGACAAAAATTAATGTTGCTTTTGGATTTACACTTGTCATATACAAAGCATCGTTAGGTTTAAATCAATTTTTAGATCAAGACTTAAATCATTCTCTTAGTTTATACTTTATTATATTTTTTTTATTGGATTCCTGAAAAAATAACTATACATCTAGATCCGATGATGCCTGTAAAATTTGACCCATTACATAACTATTATTACCGAGCATGAAAGATTTTTTAATAATTTGTTATTCTAGCTGATTTTATTTTTTTATGAAAGACAATTTAGGATCGCTATTTATAACCGAGAGAATTAATGATTTAAGCTTATTCTAAAAATTATTTTTGTAGTCACTTTAATTAATTAACATGAGAATTATCCAAGAGGAGTTTTAATCTAATGAATTCATGTATGGCTATCCGTGTATCATTTTGATAATATTAATATGGTATAACAAGCAAATATTTTTTTTACTTCATGATAAAGGGCATCTTATATTGGTTCTAGACTAGTTAAATAACCGCATTACATCAGACTAACTTGTTTTTCATCAAAAATATAAGAAGATCTAAAATCCAAGAGCGTTAGGATTGATTGGAACACCAAATACAAGAGCCTTACATATGCATGCAATGCCAAATCCAAGAATATTGGATCTAGTTGCAACATCTGATCCAAGAGTAATATTTATAATATTAATTATAATACCAATAGAAATATTTATAATACAAATAATAATATTTGTAATATTAATAATAATATTAAACTTGTTTGACTCAAGTTCTTATAGTTTGTAATCCCTTCAAATCAAATTTATAGTTTTTCTTTAATAATAATAATATTTTTATTTTAAATTTGTTAATGATAATAATAATTTTAAATTTTACCTTTCAAATCAAATCATTGGTTGTTTTACAATAGTAATAATCTTTTTTACAAATTTATTAATTATTATATTAATAATATTAAGTATAATAAAAATAATAAAATTTATAACACAACTAATAAGTTTTTTAGTATTAATAGTAAAATTAAACTTGACTGACTCAAGTTTAAGTAGGTTTGGCGGCAACACTAGGCTCGAGAGCTTTGGGTCCCTTTTGAACCTCAAACCCAGGAGTCTTGGTTCTTGCTGCAATGTCGGGCTCATTAGCCTTGGGTCAGGTAGGGCTTCAAGATCCATGGAACTTGGGTCTATACCCTTGTCACATCTAAGAAATTTGGACAAGAACCCCTTTCCAGCCTCAAGTTTATTAGGTGTGGAAGGGGATGCTAAACCCAAGTTAATAACAATAGCAACAACAAGAATAACAATTAATTTTATCCTTCAAATTAAATTTATGTTTTTTTTCAATAGAAATAATTTTTATTCCAAATTTAATAATATTAATCATAATATTTAAATCTTCTGACCCAAATTCAAGTAGTTTTAAATCTCTTCAAATTAAATCTATGGTTGTTTTTTTATATTAATAAAAACAATTAAATTTATTAATTATTATATTAATCATATTAATTATAATTAAAACAGTAATATTTATAATACAAATAATAAAATAATAATAATAATAATAATAATAATAATATTATTATTATTATTATTAAACTTGTCTGCCCTAATTTTAAGTGGGTTTTGTTACAACACCAGACCCAAGAATTCCAGGCTCTTTTTGAACAACAAACCCAAAAATCTGGGTCTGACTGCAACATCGAATCCATTAAACTTAAGTTAGGATGTCGGATCCATGAGTCTTAGGTCTTGACACCAAACCCATTAGTCTTGGGTTCGAATGCCGAACCCTAGAGCCTTGGGCCAGACAAGGTCGCAAGGCTTAAGGGACGTGGGTCGGCACCCCTGCCACACCCAAGCAATTTGGATCAGGCGTCCCTTTTCAGCCCCAAGTTTCTTGGATCTGGAAGGGAATGTATAACCGAAGTTGTTAATAATAATAACAATAATAATAATTGATTTTACCCTTCAAATCAAATCAATGTTTTTTTTTTATGGTAATAATATTTATTTCAAATTTAATAATATTAATGAACTTAATAATATTTATAATATTAATAATAATATTAAACTTGTCTAGCCCAAGTTTTTATAGTTTTTAATCTCTTCAAATAAAATTTATGATTTTCTTTGATAGTAATAATATTTTTTTAAAAATTTATTAACAACAACACCAACAACAACGAAAATATTATTAATCTTGTCCGACCCAAGCTTTTATAGTTTTTAATCCATTCAAATCAAATTTATGGTTTTTTTTTTCAATAGTAATAATATTTTTAAAAATTTTAATAATAATAATAATAATTTTTAATTTTACCATTCAAATCAAATTTATGGTTTTCTTCAATAGTAATAATATTTTTTAAAAACTTTATTAATTACAACAATCATAATAAGAATAAGAATAACAATAACAATAATTTTTAATTTTATCCTTCAAATCAAATCTATAGGTTTTTTTCAATGGTAATAATATATTTTTAATAATTCTAGTAATAATATTAATAAAAATAAAAATAATAATATTTATAATATTAATAATAATATTAAACATGTCTGACCTAAGTTCTTATAATTTTTAATTTCACCATTCAAATCAAATCTATGGTTTTTCTTTAATAGTAATATTGTTTTTTTTTTAAAATTTATTAATATTGTTGTTATGGTTATCACTTATTATTTTTATGGTTATTAGTATTATTCTTAATAATACTAAATAATTATTTATTTATTTATTTATTATTATTATTATTATTATTATTATTATTATTATTATTATTATTATTATTACTACCCTTCAAGAGACTTGGGTTAGATGGAGGTGAGCAAGTCTAGCCCTAACGCTTAGGGCATGGCAGTCAAACTTGACCCCAATGCCAGGTATCGGGCAACCATATCATGCCCCAACACCTAGGGCCTACAGCCTTAACATGCTCCATCAAAGTCCGAACTGACTATTTTGTTCTCAATCATATTTTCAATGCCAAATGCATCATGTGAAAAAGACAACCGCACCCCCCATTGCATGCCTAACAAGTTTCTTTGGCAAAGACAACTCTGTCATTACTTGAAGATATATTTACTTGTACTGTAAAAAAATTGACAAATACAAACGGAAGCACAAACAAAAATTTTTCGTTGGTATATTACGGTGACATTTACCAACCGAATTTTCCATCACTAAATCCGTTAGTAAACACCGACAAGAATAGTCTCATGGTATATATCGAGGGAATCACAATGGAAAAAAAAGAAATAAAAAAGCCAAATAGTTTAAAGATGTGTAACGACGTTATCGATTGAATTAACCCGATGGTAAAATTCATTCGTGAATATATTGATGAAAAACTTTCGTCGGTATATACCAACAACATTACAGAGGGTATTACAATGGGATTCAAGAATACAAATTGTATGGTAACATGACATTTATACAAGCAGAATTGCCGACGGAGTTACCATCAAAATAATTTTGTCGATCAATCTGTTAGTAATATTTAATTTATGACCTGACGCTTGACCGTCCCCTTCCCCTTCCTCATTTCTACTTCTTCTTTATGCACTTTTTTCTATAACAAACAGTCACCCTCTTTCAAATCTTAACACAATTCAACCTCCTATAACAAATCCAATTACCACAACACTTGATTTGTTAGCATTAATGTTATGTTTCAAATTTTATCGATGATTCTCCACCCTAAGTAAACAAATCTATCCTTTTTTTTTATTTGAACGCAATTTTAAAATGTTAATTTTTTTTTACATATTTTTATAGTATATGTATTTTATTTGGGTGTTTACTTGTTTTATAGTTTTTTCTCAAACAAACTTGTTGTATAAATTTATGATTTGTAAATGTTATAGTTTGTTTTATATTATTTTTTTGAAAGACAATTTAGAATCAATCACTATTTATAACCGAGAGAATTAAAGATTCGAGCTTATTCTAAAAATTATTTTTGGAGTCACTTTAATTAACTAACATGAGGATTACCCAAGTCGAGTTTAAATCTAATGAATTCATATATGGCTATCCGTGTATCATTTTGATAATATTAATATGGTATAAAAGGCATCCTAATTAGTTCGAGATTTATTGAAGGCATTTTCTAGCTAACCCATATGCAATTTTATCGAGATTACGACGCTATATTTATTTGGAGAAGAGCATCCATTCAATGTACATAAGTTTTTAAAGATGGCTATTTACCTTTTTTCCGTGACATGTTAGGCAATATAAATTACCCTAGTTTTGTGCTTTCTTGTTCCTCCTGAATTAGAGTGACAAGATTTGATTAGATTCTTTTTGTCTTGGAATTGCAGAGCCCCATATGGCCTCAAGATCCTGTAGCCAATTTGAAAAACTTGGAGCCCCAGATCTCTTCCCCTGTCACGTCCTAAATTTATGCTTCACTTGAGCAGCAATCAAGGCACAAGTTGCAAGTCCATGCCAATCATTTTGGTTGTTTTTGAGCCAGTACGTGCTCTGCTTTTTTCGGTGGTGGAGTTCCTTTTTTTATTATTAGCTTTTCTTCCTGTTTGGAGTAATATAAAATATACGTAATACGAGAAGTTTACAGATTTGTTCTGTTTGCGAGCAATCAATATCTTTGCAGTCGATATGCATCCTGAAGTGTTTATATATTATTCAATAAAGTTACGAGGGTATAGCTTAACTGGTTGAATTTATTTTTTATAGATCATCATTTCAAGTTCAACAAATCTCAAAGCCACCAGAAATTTATATGGTTATTAATTTTAGAACTCATGGGTTAATCGAGATATATGTAAACTGGTCCGAATACCTACATTAATTAAAAAATATATAATATTCTATGTTCATGTCAATCATAAAAAAGAAACTCATATTAATTAAAATAGAGGTGTAGTTCAATTGATCAGGTCCTGAGTTTGCTCTTTATAGATTATTAGTTCGAGTTCAACATATTTCAAGGTTACTAAAAGCTTATATAATTATTAATTTTAGGGTTCATGAGATTAGTTGAAATATGTCCAAGCTGGTTCAAATACCTTATTAATGGAAAAAAAAAATATTCTACGTTCATGTCAACCAAAAAAAAAAAAAAGGACATGGAGCAGCTTTTACAATCTGCTCCTAGCTATTTAATGCTAAAGAATTGCTAATTGGTAAACTTAATATTTTTTGAATGCCGAAATGCCAAAAGATGAAGGTGAAAAGGGCATGTGTGTATATTATACCACGTATCTGTGAGTGTCTATCACAACATAAATAAAGTGTACATATATACGTATTGTTTTTGCTGTATTTTCTTCTGCTCCCATGATCCCTTGTCTCCCAGTACACAGCAATCCTGATTAAATTAGTCAAGAGTCCAAGATTTGGGGGATATTTGTTGGGGCCTGCTTATGAACTGATTAGATGTTGTCAGTCTGGGTCTCAAGTAAGCGTGTTAAAAAAAAAAAAAAAAAAAACTCTAGTTCCAAGTAATTTTGTCTTGAATGGATCGGTCTATCTATAATTTATAAAATATTATAAGTTAGGTTGTGTATTAAATTTAACATAGCACGAAACTCATAAACACCTCAAGTCTTAATTAATAATAGCTATTATTATTATATTATTTGATAATATTTAAAAAAAATCGAACTAATTTATAAATAAAACTCTTTTATTGAATAACAAGTTAATCTCTTAATTATAGTAATATGATTTATTTTTCTAAACAAGATAGTTAATAGTTAATGCTTGGTAAGCCAAAATAAATGGTAAAAGATATCAGCAAAAGATTATAATATGAGTACTTTTTAATAATTAAATAAATATATTTTTTGAAAAAAAATACAATAATAATTTAGAGAAATAAACTCTAAAAAAATATACACTAATAAATATTAAAAATAAAGAGATTACGAATTATTTATCTCGAAAATGCAAGGGTGTATATATTCTCTAAATAAATATTTTAAAATGTAGTTCAAGAACATCATATCGAAGCCCATGTCTTCATGTAGATTTATTTCTAAAAAAGTTGGTGTGATTTTCTAACAAAAAAGCTAAACAATAGTGCTGTGTTTACTGATAAACCGACAGAATATAAGATGACAAAGTCCACAAACTACAGGAATTGAAGAAACTGGATGTAGATACAGTTGATAAATGGAATATAATCGATGTTTATTGTTGTTTTTTATATGAGAATCAAAACAAAGCCACTTTTAAGTAACTTCAAGTTCAATTTATTAGAAAATTGCAGGAGGCAGAAACATAGCGCAATCAATACCTGTAGTGTTCTTCCACCTTCTAGCATTGTTTGGCGAGAGACAAGGCAGTGCACTCTGGTTTACATGAATGCATGAATGAATAAATAAATAAATAGAACAAGCTAGCCATGTATCTATTGTCTTACCCTGTCAGGTTTGAAGCTTTTTTTTTTTAATGGTTGGCTTTATTAGTGTTTTATTACTAGAAGTGATTTTTTTATTAGCAATCTGAATTATAGAAATATATTTTGGGTTGAATCTTAAAATAATGACAAGATTTGACGGCTGGCATGTTTAAGCCACAATATCTTGAATATCCATCGCTTTGGATGGTCGCTGCACGCCTGGTGGTTAAAGGTGTTTTTTTTTTTTTTTTTTAAATGGTGGTTATAATTGTTTTTTAAAATATTTTTTATACTGAAATGTATTAAAAATGATATTTTTATATTTTTTAAAAATTATTTTTGAGATCAGCGTATTAAAATAATTCAAAACATATAAAAAAAATAAATTTTTAGCAAATAAATTTTTTTTTTTTTTGAAAACATAGGTACAACCGCGTTTTCAAACGCTTTCTAATTATCCCTTGCAGGAACTGAGGCAATAATATTTTTATTTTTTATTAAGTTGATGTAATTTTTAAATTTTCAAGATCCCACCTCAATGTTATTAAAGAATCAATTCAACTTGAAAAATTAAATTTTGAAATAAGATCTCAAGATATAATTTATATTATTATCTAATATATCCTCTCAAATAAAAAAATTTTAAACTTGACATTTATATAGACTCATAATATTTTATATTTATTTTTTATGAAATAAATGAAGAAGATAAGATTCAAACTCATGATTATTTAATTATTAAAATTTTAATATTATATTAAAGAATTAAAATCTCAAAATTATAATTTATAATAAATGTATCTCATCAGCTTTTGATAGCTTTTATTTTGTAGTATTTGCCTTCACGTGGCTGGTCCAAATGGAAGTAATGTAACTCAGCTTCGCAACATGTTAGTTGCTTGGAAAATTTAAGAAGTGTGATGCCACGTTACTGTTAGAAAAAAAAAATACTCTTTTCTTTTTTATTTCGTACTGGTCAGAAACGAATATTCTTTTGCTTGTATAATTTAGGCATTTGGTTATGAAAGTTGAGATTGGGACAGCGGCTTGCAGGTGAAAGTGTAATTATTTTGAGTACTTGGCAAATTCTACTTGGATGTGTTTTAATTAGTGATTTTTATCATTTTAATATATTAGTGTAAAAAACCTTTAATAATTAATATATTTTCAAGTAAAAAACAGTTTTAAAAATACATTGCATAACAATACTAAACACTTTTAGTATTTTTTAAAACAATTTTTTAACTATTTCTATTATTAACTAATGATGTCCTAAACCATCCAAGTAGCTTGAGAGTAATGCTTATATTTTAGTCAATCAATTAATTTCTTGGTTCTCACAATCTGATTTATTTTTTCTATCCAAAGTGTCTGGTGTTTAGTCAACCAAGGTGGCAAGTGGTTGATATTTGCAAAAGATTCTCTTTTGTGTATTTATGGATTATTTAATGCTTAAGTAAAAATCTTTTTGAGAGAAAGTGAGATGATATTTTAGATAAATACTTTGAAAATATATATGCAATAAAAAATAAAGATTGTAAACTTTTTACCTAGGTAATTTAGAGAATATTTATAACGGTTGTACCTTAAACTTTCTTGTTTTCAATAAATGGATCGAAAGTCTTTCCCTTTCGAATATAATAATGGTGAAGGAGTCTCTTACTTTAAATTTAATTTTGATATAAATGTTTTCTCATATATCATCAATATTGATGGGAATATCATGTGCTTATAAAAAAATTTCATACATTATTCTGTACATAACATTAATACTAGTAGAAAAAACTCTTATAATTAGCATTAATTTAGATTGGCATATATTCGACTCTTATGAGATTTTTACACAATAAAAAAGTAGGGAGATGATATTTTAGGATCTCATCACTAAATATTAAGAGTTGACAAGGATAGCCTTATGACTTAACATGAGATCAATAAAAATCATTTGTTATATGTTTAGATCTCGAATGATTCCAGATCCAAGTATATTGGGTTTAAGTTATTATAAGCCGAAATACATTTAAGCTCAGTGGATAGCTTAAATGTGCCTTTTCTTAGTAAATGAATTGATCCATCACTAACATGAGTGAAAGTTCGAAATATAGCAATGAAAGTACAGACAATTTGATCTCCTAAAAGATGGATGGTTTAGCAACGAGTGCTCCTCCATTCATTGGTGAATAAATGACTGGTCTAGGCCTCAAAAATCTCAACACTTCCACTCTAAGGAGCTAGCAACCTATTAGCACTTGGCAGTTGCTGGTTGAGGGCAACAAATTACTGTGTTTAGTAATGAATATCGCAGGGGAGAGTGTTTTTTTAAATTAGTTTTATTTTAAATTATTTTAAAATTATTTTTTTTTTCATATTTTTTTAATTTTGTTATTAATACATTAAAACAAACAAAAAAGCAAAAAAAATATCAATTTAATATTTTTCAAATAAAATATATCAAAAAACAGAAGCTAGCAAACTTGCTTGATACTCACAAATCAAAAACTACTTTCTTTGCAAAGTATCAATTGTATGCTGCGGTTATCAGACAAAGATCAAACCATGCAAAACTCCTGATAGATATGCTGCCTTTCACCGTACTAGGATGTTGTGCATAATTGTAAAAATTACAAAAATCAAGCTATTAAATATAAAAATAACTATTATTAATTCTTAAAAGTACTGAATAATTGTAAAAAAAAAAAAAAAAAACAATAAAACCTCAACTGCAATAACATTCGATTTCTGTCTCAGGACCGCTCATGTGGGCCTGTGAGCCGACCTAAACTATGTGTAGCCTTGTGCCTGACTAGTACCCATAGCCCATGGCGCTTCTTCAACAAATATCGGTTCAACAAATGAAGTTTGGGTAGAAATGAGTAGTACCCATAGCCCATGGCTAATCAATTTGTTTGTTGCTAGCCAGCAACTGGCTAGTCTTGCCTCCAGAGGCCTATAGGCCCTATACCCAATTACCCATAGCCCATAGTATCTACCACTTAAAACGGAACCGTTATACTCGGGTTGTTAATTCTGTTCTGGTTGATGTTTTGTTTTATTTTAATTGCAATAATATGTTTTGATTTTGGAGTGTTTTAGCATGTTATTTTAGGGTTTGAGAGAGAATATATATATATATATATATATATATATATATATATATATAATTTCAATTTAAATCTAAAATAAACTAACTTGAAATTCAAATTTTAAATACAAGTTAAAAATAGGAGTTGAACTGATATAATTTGATTGACTTGATGGGTCTAAAATAAATTTAGATAATTTATAAAAATATAGTTTGACTTAAAAAAATTCAAGATGGTATTTTTTTTAAAAAAATACTGAGATGACAATATATTGAATCAACTCAAGTTAACTTTTTAAATATTGAACCCAAGTCTTGAGACCAAAATAATCCTCAACTAAAACAAATCAAAATAAATTATAAAATTCAATTCCAATAAAACCCATTGTTGATGAAATTGAAAAAAAAAATCATTATAAAAAAATGACACAATAAAATGACTTTTCTAAATAAAATAATGAATCTAAACAAAATTATAAAATTATCATCAATATTCTAATTGCTTTAAAATTTCAACCTCAGATATAACAATATGTTATGAGAATCTTCATTAAATTTCAATATGATTCAAGAATTAAATTAAAGATATAATAAATATTATAAAACTAGACAATAGTCTTTTTTAAAAAAAACTAAAAAATATTACTTAGCCTGATCATAATAGGAACTTTTCGGTCATGATTTAAAACAAAATATTTTAAATAAACTGAGATTCAGAGAAAATAAAATCTATTTTAATTTGTAATTTTGTTTGTTTTTGTATTTTAAAAGTATTTTTTAAAAAAAATAAAATGTTTTAATTTTTTTTTCAAATTAATAATTTTTTTAATGTTTTCAGATCTTTTTAATATGCTAATGTTAAAAATAATTTTTAAAAAATATAAAAAATTATTTTAATATATTTATAAATAAAAAATATTAAAAAAAAAAAAGAGAGCATGAAATACACCATGTCACTATCCATTTCAAATGAAACGGAACGTTAGTGATAACCTTTGTGATATCCTCTCAACGACTTCCCCAAAATGCCCTTGGACATGAACACTGGATATTCCAAGAAGGAAAAAAGCAAGAACCCAAAAAACAGAATAAGAAATCATCAGCAAAATCACAGAGAGAAGAGCCACAATCCTAGACACAATGATCAATGTACACCGTCACCTTCTACTCCAACCTAAACCTATCCTAACCTACCAATCCAATTTCCTACCAATCTCAACCCTCTATTCCACTTCATTCCCAATTCGGTCACCAAAATCAACAGTCCCAATTCATCTTCAAAAGCCATTAATGTATGGGACAACGATAAAATGCATGGCAAATCCAAGGAGAGTGAAAATGGTAGCTAAACAAATACAAAGAGAGCTATCTGATATGCTTTTAACTGATAAAGTATTACAGTATGCTGTTTTGCCTGAAGCTGCCTTAGGTGCTGATAAGTACCTGTCTTCTCTCACTACCATCAGTGATGTTGAAGTTTCTGCTGATTTGCAGGTAAATTTTTGGTTATTTTGTGTATATGTGAAATAGGTTTCTGTTAATTTGTGTGGAACATTATTGCTTTGGAAAGTTTGTGTCTTGGTGTGTGTTGTGTGGTAAAGTTGAGGACTTCTTTGTTTTTTTGAGTTGGGTTATTTCTGGTGGCAACAAATATCAGTTGCAAAGCTTGATAGTTTTGCAATTATGGGTTAATGAGAGTTTCCCTTTCCCTTTGTGTATACAAGAATTTGTGAGTTTGAGTTGTAGAACTTAATGTGTTGCCAGGAGGGATGTTGAATGTTATTTACCTTTTCTGCTCTGGTTGTTTCCTGTCGTGAGATTTTTCAGTTGTACTGCTGTATTAGGTTTTGTTTATTCGGATGTAAGTTGTAGTTTCGTGTTCTTTTTTGTAGGTGGTTAAGGTTTACGTTTCTGTTTTTGGAGATGATAGAGGGAAGGAGGTTGCGATTGCTGGTTTGAAGTCGAAAGCTAAGTATGTGAGGAGTCAGTTGGGTAGGCGCATGAAGTTGCGGTTGACGCCTGAGATACGGTTTATAGAAGATGAAGGCTTGGAGAGAGGAAGCAGGGTAAGTGCTTGCGATATCTTGTTTTTCATTTTATCAATGTTACTTTATAGGGTCATAATTGTATAACCGGAATGTTATATAATTAGCAACTTCTCTCTGCACTGAAAAAAAAAAATCTCCATTGTCAGTAAAAGTCAACCCAGGTCCATGTTTGCACATGTAATTCATGAATGTTGATACATTCATTCTGCTTTTGGTTCTAACATTGTTCTGGTATGGTGGAAAATGCTTTGTATTATCCTGATTGATTATGTGGAGTCTCATTCTGTCTTATCTATAATGTTGCTTTAAAGTTTAAATAAAGCTCTCAGAGCAGGCTAGGCAACATTAATGTGGAAAATACTCCTGTGACATTCAAGTGTGAACGTCTTTCAGTGTTTATTCTCTGTGTTCATGTTGCCTTGTCCTTAATAATGCTGCAATGGTAATTGTGATAATGGATTTGTAGCTATTTATTTCTCCAATCAATTTGGTGAGAATGAACAGTTCTTGCTGCAGAAAGTTTTGTATTTATCCAGGCAATTTAAGAGTCAGAGCATGGTCTCTATGGATAAATTTTTAATTCTTCTGACGTGTTCTCATCAGATACTGATAGGTTGAATTAACCCTTTCAGGTGATTGCAATTTTAGATAGGATAAAAGCTGAGAAAGATAATGCAGAAAGTCAAGTTGACGAGCTCTCGGACTCTTCCAATTCAATCCAATATGATGAGGATTGGGAGGGTGATGATCCGGATGAACACATTATATATGTCAAATAGTTGCTTCTGTAGATGAATGTATTTATTACAGTAATATCATTTAGGCAGCCAAGCATGCCCCAGGTTAGTTTCCCACAGCTTGTGATTTCCTTATGAAGGATGATACTTTTAGCTGGGTACTTTTTATTTATTGATTTTCAACTTAAAGCATAATGATTTTTGCTCACCAATGCTGAAATGGATACTTTTATAGGGATTAGATCTTTGTTTTTTTGGCAAATCAAGAGCAGACTTCCTCGAAACTTAAGACTCAATTTTAAGAATCTATTTCATTACTTTGAAGAATCACAAATGCCCGATGTGATTGGAATTTGTAATGCCCTTTAGCTTTTGTGTCCAGTGATGACTGGATGGATGAACTTAGAACACAAGTGCAGTAAAGTGGGATTTGATAAATTAGCATCATAGTGAGCATATTTGTAAATTGTAATGCACGTGTCAAATGTACATTTTCTGTTATGCATTTGTTCATGGCCTAGGAGTTGCATCAATCCATGATACTAAAGTCTACCCTAGCATATGATACCGCATCTTGCTTGCTTAACGCATTTGATTTCTGGTGCTTCTGCATCATTGATTTTGAACTGAGTTGAAGAGTTGGACGATGTATTTCTCCTGTGAAGTTGCCTGAGATTTCTTCATGCTGGACTCCTCTGCAATTTATTTGTATGATAAAGCATATGATTTACCTTTTGCACTTAATCTGATCATAGCTTCACTAGAACTGATTCATGTTCATTCTTGCACACGTGATGTATGCCTTTGGTTGAAGTTTCTCCTCGATCCTGAGGCCCTCACAATATTGCTGGGATTTAAGTTCCTTCTCTGTCTTACATGTTAAGCCAATAGACATCTCTTACCAACTACTGTATCTAGAGAAAACCATCCACTTTGATGTACTGATTGGTTCGTCCGGGTTGTGGGTACATCGGAAATAAAAACAAAATCCTCAGCTTCTGTTTTAGATTATTCTTCTGGTGATCTGAAAGATGTTTTAGCTTAGCTAATGTACTTGCAGTTGAACAGCATGATGCGAGTGCTCTTATAAATGAATCTTTGTGGGAGTAGCCAATAGGTAACACTGCATGTGTTATCAACTCCCAAGTGAGAAAAATCATCACAAGACAAGTCGATTTCTTGGCTGGTTTGCGCAGATTTCTTGAGACTAGAGGGACCAGCCCCAGCGGGCTGGGTTGAGTTTGTGAATAAGAACAAGTCGATATGAATCACCAGGAGGAATAGGAGTGGCTCAAGAAACTGAAGAAGTTCGTCAGCTCTTCAAATGTCACTACTACTAGGGTTCGTTATCATTGATTTGTCCTAAAACAATGTGATTTGGAAAAATAAGTATCGTTTTCGTGTTTGCCTCGTGAGAATAAATGATTTTGCTTTCATCGATGTTTTCATTTGATGGCGAATTAAGGTTAAGTTGAAGTCCATTTAACATAATTTATGAAAAGTGGCTTTCAAGTTTAAATTATAATTTGAAATATGTTTTTTATAACAAAAACAAGCTTAAATGACTTGAAATTATAAGCAGATTTGATAAAAATGATATAAAGCAATTTTATTTTATTTATGAAATAGTATAAATAGAATACATGGTTAAAAGTTACGAATCTTACCTTCTAAGTAAATCAATTTTTAACTCAATAAAGAATCATTCTGATCGCTATAATTTGTTTTTCGGTTTTGCTTTTGACTTCTTCATTCTTTTGCTATGAAGAGAGCACTCTTGAATTCAAGGTTGTCAATTCTATTCTATTTTACCCGAAATTTGCCAAAAAATTTTATATTAATTCAAAAAAACGAAACAAAATGGAACAAATTTCATCTTATTTTAAATCTCAGTTCGTTCCAGATTTTTCGGCTAAATTCCGCCCGAAACGTTCCGATTTCATTCCACATATTCCATTCCGCTCTTAAAAAGCCAATGAATCAAATTGAATCTTGTTCAATTTCATTAATTAAACTACCCGATTTATAAAAGCTCTTTTTCATTACTATTTTCAATAGCAATGATATTAATAATAATATTAAAAATTATTATTACTATTTTCATTAATAATGATATTAATTTTTTAAAATTAGATTTATCACTAATATATATGGTTTATATTCATGTTGTTTTTTTTTCATGTCTATACTTTATAGAAATTTAAGCAAAAGAAGAGATGCTTTAGATTCCATTAGTCACTTGATAACATTGACCTAACTTTATATTTAAATATTTTATTAAAATATTTTACTTTTATAATATTTTGATATTTTGTTAGTTGAATTACTTTAAGTTAAAGATCTATTTAGTCTTGACTATTTAGAAATATTTAAAATTTTAAAATTATATTTATTTAGCATTGTGTTTGTATTGTAATAGTTTATAATTAATTTATTTTGAATTTGAATTATGTTTGTTGAATATATATATATATATATATATATATATATATATATATATATATATATGAACAGTACAACCCCGAAACGGCATGCCGAAACATTCCAAAACTAAAACATTCCATTCCAATTAAAAAAAACGAAACACCTGCCGAGACGGAAGTGACAACCTTACCTCGAATTATGGATTTGTTCCTCTCATAACAGGAAAGATACTTCCAGGCCTGCCAGTGAGACCCCAGATCATCTGCTATGGGCACTGAACTTTGCACCACCCAAAACAAGCCCACCTCCAGCAAGAAAGCGTGCAGTTATCACTGTGGAGCGCACAGTCTTGCCTGGTGCAAAAACAACTCGCCAGGCAATTGTTCAGAAACAGAGGAATCAAACTCTCTTTTTCCTGGCCAACTGAAAAACATCAAAGAGACTAGGGGGCATTCTCTAACTTCAACTCATTGATCAATATGACAGCTACAGAATGGATCAAAACTTTTATCAAAACAAAGAAAAAAAAAGGAACCGAGATACCCAAAGACACAGATCATTATTTTAATCAATGGATGATTCAATCTTCCAACATTTACCCATTGTTATGGATCAGTACAAAACTATCGTCGTTCTATAATGAACCAGGCTGATCAAGAAAATAAATCTCACAGACTAAGTCATCAACTTGTGTAGAAAAAGATCTTAAAAGAAAAAAAAGCAGTGCGCCAAGGTGCATAAAAGCTTTACACCAGGATGAAAGACTGGTACAGTGCCGTTGATATGCATTATTTCTTGTCAACTCAGCTAATCTCAACCCCAACATTCAACAAAATTCTTTCTTTTAATGATGAGCCTTTGCTTCAGCTTTCTTTTGTGACTTTGCCTTGGACTGCATTTTAAATAATAAGACACTAGGTAAGCATTTATAGATCAAAATCAAACATGATACAGAGTCAGTGTGGCATGAAATGAATGTGCAAGTGTCACAAACACCACATCAAATATATAAGCATTTACAGATGAAACCAATCATGATTCAGTGTGGTGTGAAATGAATGTGCTAGTGTCGCAAGCACCACATAAAATATACAAGAAAATGGCAAAGATTGAATGTCCTTGTGAAAGAGTTACTTAACATAAACCAACAACAATAAAATGATGAAAAACACAACAAGCTTAGAAGCATTTCACAAGAGAATCCTGTTCCAGCCTTTAGAAATATTACTGAGTTTTCCTGAGCAAAAGAATGAAAAAACGACAGCATGTAGCAAGACAAAGATATCATCTTTACCAACAAAAACATTAAAGCTGTATGTGAACGGAATTTCAACCATGAGAAAACACCTCTCAGGCAAGACAAGGGGCTCAAACAGATGAGGAGAAAAATATCAGATTTATCCTTCCAAATAAATTCCACCATAATGTTTTACTCACTATCTTTTACTATCTCTATCCTTGCCAGTCCAGCAATCACCCATGTATCCATCCCCTTTGTCCTATTTAACAACGCTGACAGCAAGTTGAGCAGGGCATCTGACCCAGAAGATGAATAGCCACCGCAGTTAAATTTGTGGGGCCCACACAAAATCAAAGTTCCTGATTTTCCATTCGGTGAAACATGCTGTTCTTTAACGAGTCTTCCAACCTATAATTCTCACTGGAAAAAATAAAAAATTCCACCAAGCCCTCAAACTAACTTGGATGCATAGCAATTGGAATCTTAATCCAGTGGTCAAATGAGTTCATTTTCACAAATCCAAGGCTATCTTATCTATCTAATTAACACATTTCCCATCAATTTCTCAAGCTAACTATCACTTCCCAATATTTTAGTAGATAATTCATGGTAAAGCAGTCATCTTGGCCAAGAAATAAACCCTTCTTAAGCATCAGATTGTTGACTTTCTACACAAAAAAAAGTACCTGGAGATACTTTAGCTTCACACTCCCGTAGACGAGACCCAAAGAGAAAGCAGAAACACGAGCCACCTGAAAAAACCCAAAAAATAATTAAATTAAAAAATATTGACTACGATAGATCAATTTTAAGATCGGGGTGATTTTGACTTTCGATTTTCTTGCATTTTCGAGGGAAACGAACAGAGTGGTGGGAGAGAAAGATTACCAAAGCGAGAGTGCTGGTACCAGAGTAAGGTCCAGGAGGCGGCGCCATTAGAGAAGAAGAGAGAGCCTGCAACTGCAAATTAATGGAAACTTTCTTTCTTTTACAGAGCCCTAGATTTTGATTTCTTTTACCTTTGTATTTTGTGATTGCTTTATGAATGCCTCTTTAATCCAGTGCACTCTTCTACAGTGGAGATAAGTACATTTCATAGCGCCAGTCGTTGGATGTAAGCTTATTGGAAGGTTGGGATTGCTGGACAACGGGCAGTCAATTGGAGTGGTAAAATTGCAGGGGGATTTTTTATTAAAAAAAAAAACTAAAAGATATTAAAAATCCACGTGGCTTGTGAGACATTTTGCCGTGGGTTCGTGCAGTGGATCTCAACTATTATATTATAATAATTATAATTATAACAAAAACTTAAAATACATCAGTGTATTACTGCTCTCTTTTTTACTGTTCACATATATTATTATTATAGATTAAAACAGTATAATGATATAAATGTATTTGTCAAAAAAAAAATCTTGCTAAACATGAAATTAAAAATAAAATTGTCTTTTCTAGATATATTTGATGAAAAAATAATCGGAAATAACATTATCTGTTCGAGTTTTTTGAACTACAATATAAATACTAATTTATTTATTAGGACATAAAATTTTAAACTTTGAATTAATCAACACAATTAAAAATAAAATTGTTTTTTCTAGATATATTTAATGAAAAATAATCAGGAATAACATGATTTATTCGAGGCTTTTAGATTATAGTATAGATACTAGATTTGTTGCCCGCGCTTCGCCGCGGGGCGTGCTTCGCAGCGGTTGAGACATTAGTTCTATGTTTAAACAATAAACATATTTGAGTTGTCAAGGCTGTAATGCATTTTTTTTTTTTTTAACATGTGCAAGGCTGTAATGCAAAACAATAAAGCAGTCGTATGAGTTGTTTCAAACCCTTCAAAGCAATTACATATTTGAATTGTCTTGTTCAATTAAGCACGTTAGTCTAGCATGGTATGGAGTTTCATGTTTCTTAATAAATATACATAGCAGCCATGAAAAAGTTGGTGAAGGCCACAACTGTATCAATAAAAAAATTTCTGAAGCGGTGGTGCAGCCTTTCTAGAGCTTCAGTTTTCCTGTAAAAAGGATGTGATGTTATTCATGGACATTAATGAGATGAGCAAAAATAAATGGAGTGAAGGATAAGGCTAATCCAGTATCAATAGTAATGGAACATGAAAAAAATGAAAGAAATCTTTGAATTAAAAAGGGCAAACCAAAAATAAACCACCTAGTTTGTTTTCTATTTTCAAGCAGTATAGCCCAAAGTGGTAAATATACATTCTTATGAATGATTAGGATCTTCATTGAAATTCTAATCCAAAAAGCTCAATGGTTGTTATGTGTTAGAAATCACAACCTAATAGGAGCATTCATACATGTTACCTACATGTCCTCTTCAAATTTCTGGACCAAAAAGTTCAATAGTTGTGCTGTGTTAGAAATTACAGGTTAATGGGAGCATGCAGACTTGTTTCCTACATGGCTTCAACATACGGGACCATTGTAACATGTTGGAAGTCCACCGTAAATGACTGTGATAGTGTTGATCATAGAAAGACCAACTATAGAATCTTGGAAGCCCACCCCTGCAACAATGCACTCACCACCTTTTGATTTAACAAAAAGATATAATACATAGCACTGCACTTGCCAAACTCTTTTTTACAACCTATTTTCCATCAATGACCACATCTTCTATGTGGTCCAGCGTTAATTGTTGATGGTGTTGTAAACACTCAGTGATTTTGTGTTAGGACTGCAACCTAACCAACCACCAAGTTCTGCCAGCCCCTATCCAAAGCTATAATATATCATGTAAATTATTTGTTTAATGGTGAAACAAAAAAAAAAAAGGCAAAAGTAGGAAGCCATCAAAATCTTGTAAAGTCCAAGAATTAATTGATCACATTCTCATTGCTGAATGAAAGAAAAAATCTGATTAACCACGTAATAAATTGCTAGTTACACATAAAGATGTACACCACTTACGAAGTTTTCTTTCTGATCAACTTGTGCAGATCCCTACAACTATATTGTTGGTCTAAAGATCCCTGCAAGAAAATGTTGAAAAAACATTAGATCCTTCTCTTCTCAATCAACAAAGATCTCTCTTTTTTTTTCACACGCATGCACGCACAAAACCCTCAACAACCCATAAAAAATCCAATCTTTCCTCTCACACTCTTCTTCAGCTAACAGTCGGTAGCAGCAATAGATCCCTCAAGCGATTTCAGTTATCAAATATTGCCATAACATGGGTTTTTGTTCATTGGGATATAAAGCTAGAAAATAACCTCCTTGCAAACTCCGTGAGAAATAGGTCCATCCTGTTTAACAGAGGAATTCACGTTAACACATCCCAATTCAAGCAGCAGTTTCCTGAAGGCAGAAGTAAAGCCAAGAAAGATATATTATGCATAGTTAGAAAAAAAAGTAATAAGTCTCTTTGACATGCATATGGATTAGCTTTGATTTGGATCACTTGAATAATCACACCTCTCTGTCATTACATTTAGGCATATAACATCAAAGAAAGGCACAATTAATAGTCCAAGACAATAACTTTCCTGCAATGAGCTTGAGCTGTAACAGATTGATAGTAATGTAATAGACCACACACGCTATACATATAGTTCATTCTTTACTTTTGACACCAAGTTTTAAGACCACAAAATAAAGTCAATATTGTTGTCAACCGAATTCATGAAGTTATATGGACAAAATCATAAATAATTGCTGATCACGATACATGTGTTTACACAACTCCATGTAATATAAACTTTCCAACCACTACTTTCATTTCTTCACCCCAACCCAATAGCTATGCTGCAAAAATCTTCAATCTGATTACTGGGTCTGACTGGGCAAACTGTTACTCATAAAAACCAAGTTAGGGACCGCAGATGGAATAACCAATTTAAGCTTGGATTGTTAAATATACATGGAAATAATCAAGATCAATGGTAAGCAATATAGAGATGTCAACAAATTGTGCACTTGCTTATTCAAAGATAAAGAAAATAGCATAACCTAACCAACAAATTTGATTATCAATTAATCACGCCCATCATCAAATTCAAATGAATTAGCATTCAACACGAACAAATAAAAGATGGAATTGAAAAGGCAGGCCTAACCTTGATGACAAAAACGACAGATGACTTGGTCTTGCACATACAACGACGACAATCATCACAGATGAAACAAAGTCGAGCCATGCATGTGGAGCAAACTTCACGATGGCGGTAAACAACCCATTCTAGAACTTCTACATAATAATCAATAAATATGCAAGCACATATGGGAATTCAATTAAAATCATGAAAAATTCTTCATGTAGGAAGGAGTTTACAATAATTGAATATAAGTAACAAAAAATAACAAAGAGATCAAATTTTTTTTCGTGAATGGAAGAGAGAGAGAGGCAGAGAGAGAGAGAGAAGCCTGGTGTGTGAGTGTTTGTTTTGTTTTTTTTTTGTTTAAACGCAGAGACAAAGTGAATGGATGCTTATAGGGAGGAAGGAAAGAAGAATATTTTATGGCAAAGAAGCCATGTCTGTTGAGAACGAAAAGGAAGTGAGATTGAGCAAATCAGTTTTGAGAGAGGAGAGAGAGAAATCGATTCTTTAAACTTTAGCCTTTATGACTTTTGTTTTTTAGAGGGTAGGGTGACAGAGATAGAAAAAAAATAAAGAAGACAAAAGATGACAAATTGATCTGACAGATTGAAACTCAACTGAAATGCAGCTTGATTTAGGCAAGCCCGGTAACCAGTAATCTCCAGAGCTACAACAGTACACATATTGCTCAACAACAAAAATTAAAGTAAAATCCCCAACAAAACACAAAGAAACCCACCAGCTTTTTTAGTAATATACAAAACTAAATCTGATCAAGTGGACATCGCATTTAATGCACATAATAAGAACCCATACAATCTAGAAGAAATGGCTCCCAAAATCATGCCGGATTTTCTGGGTTGGTGCCCACGTTTTTTTGTTCTTTTTTTTAGGCAAGTTCTCGGCTGGCTCTTGATTGATTCTAGATTCCTGTGCCATTTTGTAGTCCCAATCCCAACATCAATCTCATCCCCTGCAAACCTCACCTAACCATCCCAGCCCCGATAACTGTCCCATCCCCCACAAACCGCACCTATTGAATCCAAGAAACCACCAAAATCCAGAAACCGCCAGCGAATAACACATAAAAATAATTGAAGAAATTGAACACAAAACTTCTCGTGAAAATTGAGCAAACTCGTTGTGAGAAACACTGTTTGAAATCCACAGTGAATCCACAGTGTTTTCCTGATCTCTTTTAGTTTTTTTTAATTAATTTACTTATTAGGCATAAAATTTTAAGCTTGGGATTGATGAAGGCTTATTTTGTCTTTTAAAAAAAAAATAGTCATGCTTTCGAGAGAGAAGAAAAAATATACATATATCTTTTTTTTTTTTTTTTAGTAAAATAGTTTAAATATAAAAATTACCTTATGAGTTTCAACAAAAATAAAATTATATGTAGAAAATATCTTTATAATTCTGACGCTTGAATCTAGTGTTAATATAAACTTGAAATATTAAGATGATGTTCATAAATCTAACTTAAAACTACCATTACGATAATTTTTTATATTATTTAGAAATCTTCTTTTGGATCTATGGCTTGGGATCAGTTTGCACATCAGTTTTAGTGTGCTTCTCTCTTGGGATGTCTTGGCAGTAGCAACTTGCTTGGGGGTGGCTATGAGCTATTGTCTTTGTTGCTAGTATTTGGCGGGAGATTGAGGTCTTTTGGTGGCCTTTTTTCTCGAATTGTTTTTGCATTAAATACAAACCCCACTTGCCATGTCCTTGCTCAATTCCCATTAATGGAGAGAGACTAGGTTTTTATGGGAGATTTACTACAGAGTTGGTTTCTGATCATATCTTTGGTTCGTTGTTGCCCCACCTCTGTTGCCTGTCGTCTGGTTTCAACTTGAGTTGCTACATAACCTAACCATTTCCTTTTGGTTTGGTTTCTTTGCATTTAGGTTGGTTTTGGATCTTTTCTGCTATCTGAGAGAGTTGTTTATGCTTGAGAGTCACTTACTAGTTCACGTACAGGTTATTGGGGGAATCCGACCAATGATGTACTAATAATTGTTTATTGGAGGTTAAGCATGTTGACATAATTTTTAATATAATTCGATAAATTGTCTACATCTACGAAAAATATCAATATTATTAGAGATAGAAAAAAATACAAAATAAATACACGAAGGAAAATGATTACTTCACTCAAACTCAACTCCTAGCTCATATTACTGTACTTATAGTTGCTGCAATAGGAATAAGGTTGTTGTCATTACAGCTCTTCATTTTTTCTCTCTTATTCTTTTCATATATTCTCACAACTCTCTCTCTCTCTCTCTTTCTGTTTTTATTTATAAGAGAAATGGAAGCATTTGAAGCAACCAATAACCAACCAACTACTAACTACTATAATAAATGTTAGGGTTGAAAAGGAGAGGGTGGTTGAGAAAAATGTTGACAATATTGTGGTTGAAAAGATTCCAGCCTGCTCCCTTGCTACTACCATCCTGTTTCGTTAATACTGTGCAAGGTAACTGTGAAACACTCTCAAGGTAGCTGTCAGTATTTTGCATACTACTGCAAAACCCTCCGTTTTCTTTTAATGATCTTCCATCTAAGCAACCTTTCCTGCATTTGTTCTATTAAATTCCATTTGGCAGGGAAGTGTGCTTACATATTGATTGCTAATGGTTAATTATCACATTTTTAGTTTAAAGAAATTGCTAATGGTTAATTATCACAATATTTTTAGTTTAAAGAAATATCATTTTTCCTATATATGCTAGGGCAATTTTTAACAATTACAGCCATTCACAACACTGACTTTGCAAGAACTCCCAAAGGCATGGCATTTACCATTTCTATTAAACAGGATGACTGATTTCATAGGAGCATGCATGCTGGATCAACTGCTAGGGGGATTACAGCTCTATTCTCACTTTTGCATCAAAAGCTCCATTTCCATATGTTCAAGAATAAAGCTTTTGTTTGAAAATTTTAATTTTGCAATTGTTAAATAATATTTATGTAGTATTATTTATTAAGGGTAGAATAGTACTTTCAGTTTAACCTATATATACTTTATTTGTATTTAGGTTAAGACTAAGCATTCATAATATACAGATTATTTCAGAATTCTAGCCTCCCTTTTGTGTTTGATCTCAATAAGTTTAACATGGTATCAGAGCTGGTTTTATGAAACGAGGCCTTAATCCCAAATACAGCTTTTCGCGGATCCAATTTTTTTTTGGAGTGATTTTTATTTTGTCTTCCGCTTCTGCAAAATTAGGTATTTCGACAGTTTCCTGCAATTATTTTGTATTTCGTCTTCCCTTCAGCATCTGCAATTTGGTATTTGCGTTCAGTTTTTTGCAAATTTGTTTTGTGTTTTGGAGTAATCGTTATAATTTTCGAGAAGAGGTTTGTTTAGTTTCTGCAATTTAGTATTTTGTTTCCTGCTGCTTTTGCATTTCTGGTTTATTTGTGATTGCTGATTATGGCTATTGAAAGAGATGATTCACTTCAGTCTGTAAGTGTGAGGTTGGATGGGAAGAATTATTCGTATTGGAGTTATGTGGATGAGAAAATTTTCTTAAGAGTAAGAAGATGTGGGGTATGTTAGTGGGACTTATATGATACCTAAGAATGTTGAGGAGGGAGATGCTGTTTTTGATAGATACATGGGAAGCAAATAATGCAAAGATCATTACTTGGATCAACAATTCTGTTTGAGCATTCGGATAGGTATGCAGTTGGCGAAGTATGAGACAGCAAAAGAGGTTTGGGATCATCTGCAAAGGTTATTCACACAATCAAATTTTGCAAAACAGTATCAATTAGAGAATGACATACGAGCTCTTTCATCAGAAGAATATGAGTATCCAAGAGTTTTATTCTGCTATGACAGATCTTTGGGATCAATTGGCTCTTACAGAATCGGCAGAATTAAAGGCATGTGGTGCCTATATTGAGCGTAGAGAGCAGCAACGATTGGTACAGTTTTTAACAGTACTTCACAGTGATTTCGAAGGACTTAGGGGTTCAATTCTGCATCGTTCTCCATTGCCTTCTGTTGACTCTGTTGTTAGTGAGTTATTGGCTGAAGAAATACGTCTTCAGTCTTATTCTGAAAAGGGAATTTTTTCTGCTTCGAATCCTTCAGTATTAGCAGTGCCTTCTAAGCCATTCTCTAATCATCAGAATAAGCCTTATACAAGGGTTGGCTTCGATGAGTGCAGTTTCTGTAAGCAGAAAGGTCATTGGAAGGCTTAGTGTCCTAAGTTGAGACAACATAATCAAGCTTGGAAGTCTGGCAATCAGTCACAATCTAATGCTCATAGACCACCTCTGGGTTATAAACCACCACACCACAATACTGCAGCAGTAGCTTCCTCAAGTTCTATTACCGATCCTAATATTTTGGCTGAGCAATTTCAGAAGTTTCTCTCCTTACAGCCACAAGCAATGTCCGCTTCTTCTTCCATAGGTCAGTTGCATCATAGTTTCCTCAGGTATGTCATACTCTGAAAGTGGGTCTTGGATTCTGGTGTTTCTCATCATATGTCTCCAGATTCCTTTATCTTTTACCTCTGTTTCCCCTTTGTCCTCCATTCCTGTTATGACTGCTGATGGTACTCCTATGCCCTTAGCAGGTGTTGGTCTGTTGTCATACCTCACTTGTCTCTCCCTAAATGTTTATCTTATTCCAAAACTCAAATTGAATCTTGCGTCTGTTGGTCAAATATGTGATTCTGGTGATTATTTAGTCATGTTTTCTGGTTCATTTTGTTGTATACAGGATCTGCAGTCTCAGAAGCTGATTGGGACAGGCCGTAGAGAGAATGGACTATATATTTTGGATGAGTTAAAAGTGCCCCAGTTGTTGTTGCTACTACAGTTGATTGATTGTCTTTCCTTTCGTTTGAGTCTTTCATCTTCTAGTTTTTATTTTATGGCATTCCCGTCTAGGTCATGTTTCATCTTCTCGTTTGAGATTTTTGCATCCACAGGAGCTTTAGGAAATTTGAAAACTTGTGACATTTCGGATTGTAGTGGATGTAAATTGGCAAAAATTTTCCGCCTTACCTTTTATCGAAGTATTTCTGTTTCTTCTTCACCATTTGATTTGATTCATTCTGATGTATGGGGACCTCTCCTGTTGCCACAAAAGGAGGGTCTCGATATTATGTCTCTTTTTATGATGATCATACTCGTATTATTGTTGGGTTTATTTAATGAAACATCGTTCTGAATTTTTTGAGATATATGCAGCTTTTCGAGCTCTTATCAAAACTCAACATTCTGTTGTGATTAAAATGTTTTTAGGTGTGATTTGGGTGGGGAATACACCTCTAATAAATTTTGCCAATTGCTTGCCTTAGATGGAACCAAATCCACCAAAACTTTTTTGTACAGATACTCCTGAGCAAAATGGTGTTGCTTGAAAGAAAACATAGGCACATTGTTGAAACTGCTCGTTCTCTCTTGTTGTCTGTCTTGTTCCTAGTGAGTTTTGGGGAGAAGCTGTTCTTACTGTTGTAAGTTTAATTAATACAATTCCATCTTCTCATAGTTCGGGTCTATCTCCTTTTGAAAAGTTATATGGGTATGTTCCTGATTATTCCTCATTAGAGTCTTTGGTTGTACTTGTTTCGTTCTTCGTCCTCATGTAGAACGAAGTAAGTTATCCTCTCGATCCGCTATTTGTGTTTTTTCTAGGCTATGGTGAAGGTAAAAAGGGTTATCGTTGTTTTGATCCAATAACTCAGAAACTTTATGTGTCTCGTCATGTTGTCTTCCTTGAGCATATTACCTTTCTTTTCTATTCTCATCCACTACTCATAACCTGACCAAATTCTGATGTTATTAGTATATGATCCGTTTTCTGAGGATTCTGATATCTCTCCCTATGTTCGATTAATTTGTACTCATAACTCTGCAGGTACTGGTTACTTTACTCTCTGGCACACCTGAAGCTCCATTCTCATCTACAGCCCCTCAAGCTTCATCTGAGATTGTGGATCCACCTCTACGTCAGTCCATCCGTATTCGTAAGTCTAACAAAACTACCAGATTTTGCTTATTTCTTGTTATTCTTCATCATTTACTTCCTTTTTAGCTTCCATTCATTGTCTCTTTGAGCCCTCTTCCTATAAAGAGGCAATTCTTGATCCGCTTTGGCAGCAAGCTATAGATGAGGAACTTTCTGCTTTGCCATAAGACAGATACTTGGGATCTGGTTCCTCTACCTCCTGGTAAGAGTGTTGTTGGTTGTCGTTGGTGTATAAGATCAAGATTTAATTCTGATGGGTCTATTGAGCGATACAAAGCTAGGCTGGTTGCAAAAGGATACTCTCAACAGTATGGTATGGACTATGAGGAGACATTTGCCCCGGTTTGCAAAAATGACTACTATTTCGTACTCTTATTGTTGTAAGCTTCGAATTTGTCAATGACATATTTCTCAGCTTGATGTTAAAAATGCCTTTCTTGAATGGAGATCTTCAAGAAGAGTTTATATGGCACCCCTCCTGGTATTTCACATGATTTCTGGATATGTTTGTAAGCTTAAGAAAGCATTATATGGTCTCAAACAAGCACCTCGTGCTTGGTTTGAGAAATTCTCTATTGTGATCTCGTCTCTTGGCTTTGTTTCTAGCAGTCATGATTCTGCTCTTTTTATCAAGTGCATTGATGCAGGTCGTATCATTCTGTCTTTATATGTTAATGACATGATTATTACTGGTGATGATATTGATGGTATTTCAGTTTTGAAGATAGAGTTGGCTAAACGATTTGAAATGAAGGATTTGGGTCATCTTCGATATTTCCTGGGTATTGAGGTGGCATATTCACCTAGAGGTTACCTTCTTTCTCAGTCGAAATATGTTGCAGATATTCTTGAGCGGGCTAGACTTACAGATAACAAGACTGTTGATACTCCTATTGAGGTTAATGCAAGGTACTCTTCTTCTGATTGTTTACCTTTGATAGATCCTACTTTATACCGTACTATTGTTGGGAGTTTGGTATATCTCACCATTACTCGTCCAGATATTGTATATGCTGTTCATGTTGTTAGTCAGTTTGTTGCTTCTCCTACTACTGTTCACTGGGCAGCTGTTCTTTGTATTTTGCGATATCTTCAGGGTACAGTTTTTCAGAGTCTTTTACTCTCATCCACCTTTTCCTTGGAGTTGCGTGCATACTCTGATGTTGATCATGGTAGTGATCCCACAGATCGCAAGTCTGTTACCGGGTTTGTATCTTTTAGGTTGATTCTATTATTTCTTGGAAGAGCAAGAAACAATCTATTGTTTCTCAATCATCCACCGAAGCAGAATATCGTGCCATGGCATCTACCACCAAAGAGATTGTTTGGTTACGTTGGTTACTTGCTGATATGAGAGTTTCCTTTTCTCATCCTACTCCTATGTATTGTGACAACCAGAGTTCTATTCAGATTGCTCACAACTCGGTTTTTCATGAGCGAACTAAGCACATTGAGATCGATTGTCATCTTACTCGTCATCATCTCAAGCATGGCACCATTACTTTGCCTTTTGTTCCTTCTTCCTTGCAGATTGCAGATTTCTTCACCAAGGCGCATTCCATCTCTCGTTTTCTTTTTCTGGTTGGCAAACTCTCGATGCTTACAGCTGCCGCATCGTGAGTTTGAGGGGAGATGTTAAATAATATTTATGTAGTATTATTTATTAAGGGTAGAATAGTACTTTCAGTTTAACCTATATATACTTTATTTGTATTTAGGTTAAGATTAAGCATTCATAATATACAGATTATTCAGAATTCTAGCCTTCCTTTTGTGTTTGATCTCAATAAATTTAACAACAATAACATGCAATCCTGCTACTTACCTCCATCCTCATAGCATGCACTTCAGCTATTCAAATTTGCTTTTATCTCTTTTTTAATTGTCATCAGATAATATTGAAAAGTCTATGGTGTAGCGTAGACGACCAGCTAATATATATAATAAGAATGGAGTATGGATGAGTCCCTTATACAAAAAAAATATTTTGATTGTGTTTATTTTTAAAAAATATTTTTAAATTTTCATCTTGATTTTTTTTGCTTTCTTAATAGATTTTTTTAATCAGAAATTAGTAGTAAACATGTTTGTTATATACAAAAAATTTCAAATATAAAAGGACCATATTTGATTTAAATTTAAAATATTAAAATGAACTTACCATAAAAAATTAGGTGAATTAAATAAGTCCCTTGTGTTCTATATACTAGACTTGATTGGAAAAAAAAACTATTTTGGTATTTTTTAAAAAAATTTCCAAAAAAGTGAAAAAATAGAAATTACATGTTTTTTTTTAAGTAATTTTCATTCCAAGTTTAGCCAAACGTGTTTTCTTTATTTTTTTTTTTAATTTATTAGATAATTTTTTTCGAAAAAGTAGAAAAATTTGTCACAAGTAAAGGCTGCAGCAACTTATATCTTCCACGTTATATTTCGGTGTAGAGATGCTACCATCTGTCAACATGAAATGGTTTATGTATTTCTCAAGAAATAAATCCAAGGCCAAATTAATATATGAAAGTTATATGTTAGGTAAAGATTAATGCTGCTGATTTAAAATGTGCTAATAAAATAATTGAAAATTGATTTTAGAAATTTAGCAGTGATTGATTTAAATGTGCTATAAAAAAATAATATTTTTAACCCTATAAAAAAACTTATTTGAGTAAAAATGTGAATTTTTAACCCTATATAAGTTAATCTATGCTTTTAAAAAATTTTGATTTGATTTTTTATTATTATTTTTTAATTAATATATTTTTTGGTATTTTTAAATCATTTTTAATATGTTAATATTAAAAAAATAATTTTTTAAAAATAAAAAAATATTTTTAAATAAAAAAATACTTTTTAAAAAATAATTATAATTACCTTTAATAACACGCTAAAAAAGATCTAGCTTACCCTAAAATCAAAAGAGAGAAAAGAATGTGACATTTATTCCCATGTTTTTTTTTTTTTTTTTAAGACGTACCTATGCCAACAAATTCTCGCACGAGCACATGCATCAAAGCCACCGTCACCTATACACTCAGGGGCAGAGCGCGTGAAGATTTTAATTATTTTTACTATTTAAGTTAAAATTATAAATATTACGAAGAAAGAGGCTGGAAATATAATTTTCTTACAGAATCACGTTCCTTGCCAATCCCTGTTGTCTCTGTCACAATTAATATGTTTGAAAGTGTAATTATAATTATTTTTTATATTAAATATATTAAAATAATATTTTTAAAAAAATTATTTTTAAAATCAAACATATTAAAATAATCTAAAATATAAAAGAAAATTAATTTTTAATAAACACAAGTTAATACGTGTTTTTAAATCTGCTCTATGTATACTATCCTCCCCTAACACCATTCTCAATTCATCGTGTCATTGTCAAAGCCACGTTCTGTTATGTTTTACACACACACACACACATCACAATATTAAATATAAATCTAAAAATTTAGTGAATTAGTTTAGCAAAAAGTACACTAGAGAATAGGTAATTTAACAATACCTTTAAAAATTCGTCGTTTCGTCTCCACCATAATTGGTATGAATAGGTAATTTCATGGTACCTTCGAAGTTCGAAAAAAGAAAAACCGGTAAAAGATTCAGTCATCTTCTACCGGTACCATGTAACATGAGGAAGCATCGAACAGTAATTATGACAGATTTTATTACGACAAAAGTCAGAAATTAATGAGAGTTACTGTACATATGAAGTTGCCCACCTGAGCAAAATACGAGGAGGAGGTGAGTGTGCACTTAATGTCTTGGTCTAACGGTTGAAGAGACTTGTTTTTTTTCTCTGTATCTTGGGTTCAAACCTCACCATGCACGTCTGTCACCCTCGCGATACCTTATATGTTCACTGGGTTTGCAGGATGTTCAGTGAGCTGTGAGATTAGTCGTGGTGCGCGCAAGCTGACCCGAACACCTAAACAAATAAAAAAAAAAAAGAAAAAGGAGGAGGTGAGTGTGCCTGGCACAATCATGATATTTATAGTATTTTTGAAGTGTGGTGGTTATTGTGGATTAAAATATTTTTTATTTGAAAAATTTATTAAAATAATATGTTTTAATTTTTAAAAATTATTTTTAACATCAATATATTAAAATAATCTGGAAATATTAAAAAAATATTAATTTAAAATAAAAAAAATAAAAAAAATTAAATTTTTCTCAAAAATATTTTTAAAATATAAAAATAAATAATTTTTGGATGAAATAAAATAAATTCTTTTGTAAGATGATGGAGTCTCCTACCTTAGTGATATTATTTTGCAAACTGCTTTTTCTAAAAGTCATTATTATTATTTATTTTATTTTGCATGAGATGCAATCACAAGAAGCACGCGGTTCGGGCACTAGAAATCCCCGAATAAATTGAAATCTCCATTCTCCACCCTTTCTTTTTGCAGTGTCCAATAATAACCTTTCTAGGAATCTAGGCGCGTGCGGTAACCACAAATAGGATATTTGACAGTGAGTTTTAACATATTTTTTATTTTAAATTATTTTAATATACTTATATATAAATGATAAATTTTAAAAAATAAAAAATATATATTATTTTAATACTTTTTAAAATAAAAAATACTCATATAAACCATTTCCCGTACCCTCTTTCAAGTAAACGTCTCTCAAAACCTAGTCAAATTGCAAACTATTATTAAAGCTCCGCAGACTTCTTCCTTCACTCTTCCGCTCAGCCTCTCTCTTTCTCTCTCGCCCACACAGACGCACGCACCATTCTTTTTTCTCCTCCTCCATCCATGGCAGACACAACTAGTTTCTCTGCTCTTTCAAAGCCTTCTTATTCCTTGAAACATAACCCTCAAATACCCCAAAAGGCCCCTCTTTTTATCCTCCCCAAAACCCTTCAAAAACCCTATCTTTTCCCTCAAAAACCTTGCCTTTCTCACACCACCCACAAAACCCACATCACTCTTTCCTCTAAAAATCCAATCTCTGACCTTGTTTCCACAAACAAAAAGAGTCCAGATGATTTTTCTTCTTTTTTTGACGATGATGACGATAAGCCTCGCGAAGAGTGTGGTGTTGTAGGTATCTATGGTGACCCTGAAGCTTCGCGTCTTTGCTATTTGGCCCTTCATGCTTTGCAACATAGAGGTCAGGAAGGAGCTGGTATTGTTGCTGTTAATGAAAATAAGGTCTTGCAATCTGTTACTGGTGTTGGTTTAGTCTCTGAAGTGTTTAATGAGTCAAAACTTGACCAATTGCCTGGTGATTTAGCTATAGGTCATGTTAGATATTCAACTGCCGGGTCTTCGATGCTTAAAAATGTGCAACCTTTTGTTGCTGGCTACCGGTTTGGTTCTGTTGGGGTTGCCCATAATGGGAATTTAGTGAATTATAGGAAATTAAGGGCTACGCTAGAAGATAATGGTTCAATTTTTAACACTAGTTCTGATACTGAAGTTGTTCTGCATTTGATTGCTACATCAAAGGCTAGACCTTTCTTTATGAGGATTGTTGATGCTTGCGAGAAGCTAGAAGGGGCTTATTCTATGGTGTTTGTCACCGAGGATAAGCTGGTGGCTGTAAGGGACCCTTTTGGTTTTAGGCCTTTGGTGATGGGAAGGAGGAGTAACGGTGCTGTTGTGTTTGCTTCTGAGACTTGTGCTCTTGATTTGATTGAGGCCACATATGAGAGAGAGGTTTATCCTGGTGAGGTTTTAGTGGTGGATAAAGATGGGGTTCAATCACTTTGCTTAATGCCCCACCCTGAACCGAAACAGTGCATATTTGAGCATATTTATTTTTCTTTGCCTAATTCAGTAGTATTTGGTAGGTCGGTTTATGAGTCAAGGCACGTTTTTGGGGAAATTCTGGCTACCGAGGCTCCTGTTGACTGCGATGTGGTGATTGCAGTCCCAGATTCTGGGGTGGTGGCTGCACTTGGCTATGCCGCGAAAGCTGGTGTCCCTTTTCAGCAAGGGTTGATAAGGTCGCATTATGTAGGAAGGACTTTCATTGAACCATCCCAGAAGATTAGGGACTTTGGTGTTAAGCTTAAGCTATCTCCAGTGAGGGGAGTCTTGGAGGGGAAGAGAGTTGTGGTTGTGGATGATTCAATTGTGAGAGGAACTACCTCGTCGAAAATTGTTAGGTTGCTTAAGGAGGCTGGGGCTAAGGAGGTCCATATGAGGATTGCTAGTCCACCAATTATAGCTTCTTGCTACTATGGAGTAGATACACCAAGTTCCGAGGAGTTGATATCTAACAGAATGAGCGTGGAGGAGATTAGGGAGTTTATTGGATGCGATTCGCTTGCATTTCTACCATTTGATAGCTTGAAGAAATTGTTAGGTGATGAGTCTCCGAACTTTTGTTATGCTTGCTTCTCTGGGAATTACCCTGTCCAGCCAAAGGAGCTTAAGGTGAAAAGGGTCGGTGATTTTATGGATGATGGATTGAATGGAAATCTCGAGTCCATTGATGGGAGCTGGGTGCAAGCACCCCTAAATCAGGAGGTGCATAAAGTTAGTGAAGTCGGGAAGTTGTCTTCTTCGCAGAATTGATGGATTTTGGGTCATGACAGCAGGATTTATTATTATTTATTATGTGATGTGGTCAGGTGGTAGATGACTTATCTAATGATCTCAGTACAATCTTTTGTGTGCTGCCTTGGATTAATAAAGGTTCCAAATGCAGAAGCTACACAATTTTGTTTGGTATTCTAAATTTTGGAAGATTTAATCCTAAAAGTGCTTGGTTTTTTTTCTTTTCTTAATGGTGTATCGGCATTGTATACAGGGATAAGTGCTCCATCAAAGTTCTAGCAGTGGGAGTTTTCTAATCTTTAGTTCTGTTAACATTTCCTTTATGGTTCATAAGAAATTCAGCATCTCACCATGCATCAATCACTCGAAATTTTACATGACTGGTTCCATTTGCTTCGGATGAATGTGAGTGAATTAGTTCGGTCATGTAATTGATGATGCTAATGATTTTCTGTTTCTGCATATGGCATTTACTTTCTAATGGAGAGCCTGAAATAACTAGTCATTGTTCGTGTTACATCCAACAGTAAAATCATTGGCAGCATTAAACCTTCTCATATGTGCCAGACAACTCGCAACAAAACCCTGTGTAAATCATGTGACTTTTATCTTTAAAATACACTGCTTCAGACATTATAGAAAAACAAATGATACAAAATTCAGGTGAAGATAACCACCTCGTTCCTCTCAAAATACCACGTTAAAATTAACTCTCAAATTTGTGCTTGTGTTGCTACAAGAAACTAGCACCACAGAGCCCTTGCGGGCGCGTAAGGCACTGAAATGAAGTGAGTTAATTGATGCAAGTTAAATGGCATGTATGATTTATGTTTCGGTGCCACATGTAGAGCCATCTGGGATGACATCTAAAAGACCAACCAGTACGTATCTGCATGTGTAGCTCAGCCATTCCAACAAAAAATGCCTGGTTGTCTCCGCTGCAGTTGTAGAAACAAGGAATTGCTGTTACGCTTGTTTGACAAAAAATGCCTCTTTTGAATCACCCTTCGGTACAAAATACTTGTTTGACACATATACCTTCGGTGTCAGAGCCCCAATGTTCCAGGCTAGAACGCACATAATCCTTTAGAATGTTCAACCGCTCTCCAGAACTGATGTCCCAGCGCCTCTGTTCTTTGATTTCAGTAAAATCCAAGGCTGAAAAACACACTGAATATTATTCAGGCAACAAAGCTTGATTTTGAGGAAACTAGGACATGATCCAGTAACAATTACTTGAAATGTTGAAATCTACAAGTCATAGCTCCAGACTCCTGACCTTAATCAATGCACCTCTAGCTATCATGCATGAAGAAAAAACACAAGGCAAAAACGAGAGCTATGAAGTTGATTATTGTCTTGACAGTTATAGGCTTTTCCACAGTACCAGGAGCAGCTTCTATAATGATTTTCATCCGCATTGGCTTTGTAAGAAGAGATGACCCAGCACCCTTGCTGACAACAATATCGATCGGGCAACCCATTTTTATGTTAATGAAGTCCACTGCATTCCTGGTCTTTAAGCTCAACAGTACGTGCAACTGTATCTGGATAAGCTCCACATATTTGAACACCAAACAAATCCTCAAATGAATGACGTCTCAGCAGGGCCATTCTGAACCTTGACCCTGTATAATCAACAGGAAATTATGATAAAAATAAATGTTCAAGTGTTAAATTTAACCAAATCATCCGCAACTAAGAAAATTTTATTTCAAACATGAAATTTTATTAAGAGATATTCAATTTAATTAAGGCGGCTCATCTGAATTTAATTCATTTCATAATCAAGAGAGTTTTAAACAGTATAATCTTGAACCTAAGTATCTATCCAAATTTAACAAGTATTTGAGAGTCTGGTAATTTTTTTTTTAGATGTATTTCACTTAAAAATATAACCAATTGATGCTTTTTTAGTGCTTTTTAATAGTCTTGATGTGTTAATGTAAAAAATAACACACACACAAATATATATATATATATATATATATATATATATATATAAAACACTCTGTATCACAATACCAAACACACTTAAACCAGTTGGCTTCTTTTGTGCCTCTATTCTCTTGCATATATCAAAACAAGAAACATGACATACGAAGAACTAGCTAATTTGACTCTCGCTTCACCATGTCTCGAATAAACTTTCCTTTCAACTTACAAAAATGAATGTGATGGCATTTCATACACGTTCTTTTAACATAAAATATCTCAATCATAAATTTAAAAGTTTATCATATATTTTATTAAATAAATTGAGAATTATTTGTGTAATCAAAATAAATTATAAAAACTTGATCCATAACCAACTTAAGTCAACTAACCAAATCCATGACCTGATTTATGAACTCAATCAAGAGTTTAATAATTTTTTTATAATTTTTTATTTAACTATATGATAAGAAAAATAAACATTTGTAAAATTAAAAACACCCTAAAATTAAATTGTTTATTTGAGATTGTGATGAACCTATAAATATCAAATCAAAACAAATTTTGCAACCCAATTAAAAATCAACAAAATATTAAAGGATAGGATTGGAAAGAAATAAAGAAAAATCAATAAAGGTCCATTAAAAAGGATTAAATTGAAAAAAAAAACCACAAAAAGGTAAAAAAATAAAAATAATTGAGCTTATAAATTAAAAAAAAAAAAGTTAAGATAGGTTAAAAAAAAGTTTATAAATTAAAAAAATATAAGGAGCAAAGTGTATTTTTTAAATCAAATTTCAAAATAACCATCTATTTTCGTTCTTTTCATGCCTGTCCTTTCAATCTTATCATTTGCGACAATAATTGAGCTTTAATTAGACCCTAAAATGATGCCATCATCAACAAGAAGAAGACAAACAAAGTCAAATGATAAATAGTGTTTTTAACCACAGTGAAACTCCTGAACAGTTCACGATGTATTTATTTTTATTTTTAAAAAAATTAATTTTAATTTTTTAATTTTTTTAATATTTTTGGATATATACTAATATCAAAAATAATTTTTTTAAAAATAAAAAATTTTCATTTTAATGTAATTTTTAAACAAAACAAATAAATTAAAAAACAACACTGCCATGCTCCCGAACATCGCCATAGAGTTTCTGTTAATTAGCAGCTCCTGATTTGTCTTGTTTGGGTTAAACAAGAAATAACAAGTCCAAAGGCATGCAAAAGCACAAGTAATTATAAAGGAATCAGCCATTCTTTACTGAAATAAACAAATAAGAGTTTTCAGTTCAACTCTTTAAACGTCTTAACAAAACATGTCACGTCTAAGAAATGTTCTCTTTATGGATTAAATATCTACCAGAAACAAGTAACAATCATAATCATGAATAACATATATATATATATATATAAAGGCCTGTATATATATCACTTTAAACGAAATTCCGAGCTGGAGATATGCGATGCAGGTTGAATTTGTAACTACCAAACCATAGAGACGTCGCTTGGAGATGGAAAACAAATGAATGAATGCATTGTAAGTAGTAAATGTAAAGCACCGGAAGTTGATGAGACGATTAATAATCAACATAGCCATCGTTTTCTTCCCAGCCTATTGATTTGAATCTGGCTTTGGAGCAGTATTTCCATTTTGTTGAGGCTGTGGCTGGGAGGACTGCTGCTGCTGCTGCTGTTGCTGTTGCTGTTGCCGTTGATGCATGTTGATTTGGGAGGCTGATGACTGCTGCTGCAATTGATGCATGGCAAGTTGTGACGGTCGTGGCTGCTGCAGGTACATCTGAGCGTTGATAGAAAGCTGCTGTTGAACCATGCTCTTGGATGGATCAGAGTCCCCACCCTGCTCCGCAGTCGCAATCTTCAACCGTCGGACCTCAGCAGTTAATGCCTCGTTTAAAGCTGTTACATTTGAATACAATTACCAATAAATCTACCAAACAAGCTGAAGGTCAAAGAATAAGTAAATAATCCATGAAATGAAGGCCTCCCATATTTTTTCCATCAACAAATCCACCAAAGAATATTAGCCATGTAATTATTTCAACAGGTTACGCTCACCAGTTGC
This sequence comes from Populus alba, assembly GCF_005239225.2. NCBI lineage: Eukaryota > Viridiplantae > Streptophyta > Magnoliopsida > Malpighiales > Salicaceae > Populus > Populus alba. The sequence goes on along the minus strand of NC_133287.1, from coordinate 17,605,776 downwards.
ACACTGTGACTATATGTTATAAGAGGAGTTACATCATAGACTAACAGATAAGACTTTCAACGCAAGTGATTGCTCACCTAACTACATGGACACAAGTTAATAATAGAGAAACGTCCATGGCAGCATGACCACGCAAACAAGAGAGCTAATCACCATGGACAAAACTTACTCACCATAAGGCTTAATTCTGGATACGCAAGTTCTTCATACAACAACGAACAGGAAATAACCAAGGATAGTACATTCACACAACAGGCACTGAGGCTATTTGCACACTAACAGAACATATAAATGCAATGAGAAAATATGCAAAAAAAAAATGGGGTGGGAGAATCCATACCATCTCGGAGTTGAGCTTGTTGCTCCATGGCTTGGATGCGAAATTTCAATTCATTATTCTGGTTAGTAAGACCAACAGAATCTCTCTGGATATGTAGAAGAAAATAGTGAGAGATTATAGAAAAGATAACGCTACAATTACATGGAAATTTTTTTTCAATATTTCACATCGCTACCTGTAAAAGAGTAAGCTGGGCAGACAATGTGGTAGCTTCTGTCTGCAAAGTCTGAACCTTGTGTTCCAGTTCTGAAATATATCTCATCTTCCTCTCCTTGGAACGGGCAGCTGATTGACGATTTGCCAAAATCCTGAAATTGGAAAACAAATGAGGAACATGAAACAATGAGGCAAAGGATTATAACATGATTTATCTGGTTAATTAGTGATCGATCCAAATTGAACGAACCTCTTTGCACGTTTTGGGTCAGCTAAAGCGATCTCAGCAAGTTTCTCATTCGCCATAATTTTCTTCAGTTCAGCACCACTAAATTCACCATTCCCAAAATCCAAGCTAAAGGCATTCCCATCTATTGAATCGGTGGGTGATAGCTGTCCTGGCCGAGTTCCTGGGGAGGGTGGCAGCTTTGGAGACTCGTTACCAAAGTTCAATTTGCCCATGAAACTATCCATTGACACACTTCTGAAGTGTCTGGTGGTAGGAGCAATGTCACCCCCAGCACTCCTTTTGATCCCTTCCCTCTTCTCTGTTGAAGAACTCAATCCTGCTCTTGGCAGGTTGCCACCGCTTTCATTCACGCTGCTTTCTGCCTCATTATCGCTGCTATCACCACCATTCGTCTTGGTCCCACTAGCTCTACTATCCAAATCCTCACGATTCTCATTACCAGTCTTCTCATCAGTACCCGAGGAGTTCAACACGTCAATGTTATCCAAATTCATGTAAGCAGAAAACAAATCATCCACGACTTCCCCTTCAGATTTCCTCTCACCCATCCCCTCCGCATTGCTGTCACCACCTCTCTCCCATTCCTTTTTCACCGGTTGTGCTGGCTTAGCCATCCCTAAATTTTCTCTCCCAGACATCGACCGCTCCAACCCACTTGAACCCCTCGACGGAATAAGGGGCGGTGAACATTGCAACGCATTAGCAAGTCCAAATGGAATATCACTGTTAGACCTTCTATGCGCTTTCCGTGGAGGCAAACTCTCAGCAACCCGTGGAGCATTGCCCCTATTAAAAGGCGAGGGAGGCAATAACGAATGAGAACCACCATCCTTCTCCTCCATGAACACGTCAGTAGAAATAGGGTCCGAAACCGAAGGCGAAGAGGAATCCCGGAAAGGGGCCGGACTCAACGGGGGCAAGGAATCAAGGGAGAAAAACGATGATGGCTGAGACAAAGATCGCGAATGAGTAGGCCCCAGACTAAAACTCTGCGGACCCATTTGCTGGTTCACTGGCCTGGACACTGGGATCTGGGAATATGGAGAAATGGGTGGGATCTGATTAGGATGGGAAGGCGGAAACCCTACTCTTTTGTTACTATCCCCACTAAAATTCTGAGAAAAATTCGTAAAATGCCTCGCCCGCATTTGGGTTGGGTTCAAACTCAACTGAGACACATCTATTTGGTTTATCAAAGAAAAGGGTTGCTTAGCCATGGTAGTAGTTGATGATTGCGTTGTTCCAAAAGAAGATTGCAACCTTTGTATCATTTCAGTATTTGCTTCCTCAGTATCACCCATTTCTCTTACCTCTAAACCAGCAATCAATATTTCACCAATGCCACTTCGAAAGCTTGATACTCTTAACAGACTTCAGCCCCAATTTCAAGATTAACCCACTTCACTTCCCACCAAAACTCGACGAAATCAACAGGCAAACCCTTAAAAATCTGCAAAAATAAGAGATAGGAACAAGAACAAATTAAAAAGGAGAATACTGAAATAAAAAGAAATGAGAGCGAACACAGAATTCGTGCTTAAATAAGTAAAGAGCAGACTACCTCGTTAACTCAAAACGTTCATTTCCACAATATGACACCAACCAGCGAGACTACTAAATTAAATAAACAAATAAATTCTCACGGATTTTCTTTATCTCACTTTGTTTTTCAAGGTGGAAATGGCTAAGAAAACAAGCAAAGCAGAGGGCTCTGTGCGCGCGCCTCTCTCTAGAATTGTTCTCTCTCAAAGAGAAATGAAAAGGGAGTGCGTGATTTCAGTGAGGTTTTTTTTTTTAATTATGTACGATTGCGAAGACTACGACCCCCCGGATTTTATTTTTTATGACGGTAGAGAGAGACGCGTGAAGTTAATAAGAGTTTGTAGTGAATTTGAATTTAGTGTGAATTTGAATTTCATTCCGACCTCATTTTTTATATCTCTGCTCCCTTTGTCACCGCAGCTTATTGTGCAATTAATTCGATTTGTTGGATTTATTTCCCCCCTTTAGGGAATTCTTCCTCCACGCGCTTCCCGTCTGTGTCCAATCCACAGAAGGTTCCTTAAAACAAAAAAAACAACTTCTCCCCTTCTTTTTTATTTATCTAGATTAGATTCTTTTCATATGACTGGAATGATTCGAGTATATCTATTTAAAATATCATATATTTGATCTTCGATTATCTTTATTCTCTCTGAATTTTATTAGATTATTTCTTATAATGTTATGGTTATTTTCCAGTATTTGATTCATATATTTTTACGCAAAGGATTTACCTTCAATAATCTCCTTTTTAATATCAAACTATTCCTTTATTAAATGCTCACTTTAATTTTCTAAGATTTAAAACCACAAATTAATCATGAGGGATATAACTCAATTAGCTAGATTTTAGATTTGTTCTGTAAAAAATTACTGGTTTGAGTCTTACAAATTTCAGAGTCATTAAAAATTTATATAATTATTAATTTTAGAGATCGTGAGGTTAGTCAAAATATATAAATAGAAAACTAACTTGAATATCAATATTAATAATTAAAAAAAAAAAAACCGCAAATCACATATATATTTCTTAAATGTTCACGTTAAAGAAAAAGACAAATGACATTGCAATTTCTTTTTTTAACCCTCTCTTGTTCCTATTTAGATTTTAGTAGCAATTTTTTCATTTTTTAAAAACAACTGCAGCTAAAATTTAAATAAAAGCAAGAGATGGTAATAAAATAAAATAAAATAAGGCCAAAGTTCTCTTTCCATGACCCGCTTCGTCGAGGATCGTGACACCCTCCTAACTTTGACAACCTTTTCATTTAAGTCTTGAAATTTTAATATTTTTAAATATATCCTCAAATTGAAGACTTACCAAAAAGATCGTTCATTATTATGAAACATTATTAAAATATTTTATATCAACATCCTCGTGACTTTCTCCCCGCTTCTATCAATTTTATAAGAGTTTTTAATAACACAGTAATTTATTTTCAAACCTACAAATTTTTTTCTCATTTGTCTAAATTGAGAGGTTTGTTTTATGTTTCGTACAAGCTTGGTATAATGCAAAGACTTCCAATCTGAGAATGCTTATTTTTTTTCCATCAATTATTAATCCCAAATCACATCCCATTAGGCTAGTGGTTGGCCTAGATAGTTAGCTTTCATATCTTTTTTTTCTTTTTTTTTAAAGAGAACGCTTCTTGTGCTTAAAATGGAGGGGTGTCATTATAATAGTGATTTTTTTTTTTTGAAAAATATATTGAAATAATATTTATTTTAAAATTTATTTTTGACAATAGCAGATCAAAACAATTTGAAAATATTAAAAATAAATTTAAAGTAAAAACTAAAAAATAATTTTTTAAAAAAAATAAAAGCAAACAAGCTCTTAATTTGTCTTGTGACTTGCACCGAGAAAAGAAGCTGCACTTGATCGTTGCAATATCAATCCAAGACATCAAGGGTAAAAGGTGTAATTTAATTAATCAAGCTTTAAATTTGTTTTCAAGAAATCACCAATTCAAGTGTTATAAATCTTAGAGTCATTAAAGACTTATCTGATCGTTAATTTCATGGTCTCGGGAGGATTAGTAGAGATACATGTAAAATATTCCGAACATCGATGGTTACCAAATAAAAAAAAAAAAAAGAGCACAAGGACATCTAGCAAGGGATATCACATAATTAAATTACATAATAAAATAAATCATCCTTGCACATGAAATATAAATCAATACTCCAAATCTCAGCTTGGCGAGGACATGGGTAGTGCTTTGCATTTGGAAGGATAGCATTGCTTGCACGAGACATCAAATTAAGTTTGATATGATCTTTGTTGACTTGGTTTGCAGTGCCAACCACCAGCCAGCCAGCCAGAATAATAGATCCTGGCTCACAAAGTTTCATGTCCGTGACCTGGTCCGAAGGCAGGTGCATGGACCCCAAGAGCTCACAGCACAGTCCCATTTTTACAAGTTATACAGTGATTTTGGAGGGAGTCTTGTCTCCCTGGCCATCACGGGTTTTTTCTCATATAAATTAAATGTTCTCTTCATTAGGGTAAAAGATAGGCCATTGACATTCAAACCAGTAATAATGAGCATTGCCTTCACTGTGCGGGGTATGGATCATAAATAAGATTGGTTAATATATTATCATAAACAATAAAGTGATCATTTGTTGCCTCATTATGAGTAATCAGTGCATTTATTTTCCTTCAAATTACAACAGCACACAGATTTCTTGTGCATCCAGCTCCTGCTTGCTTGCACAGATGCACTGAACTTATGAACAAGAGCTTATTTGTAACCTCTTGGCAGTGCCACAAGTTGGCACATAACAATAGAGCAGAGTTGCAGCTAGGCAACCGTATGAAGAATATATGTAATTAATATATAGGTATCCCTTAGACGACATATACATTGAACTAACTTATAAAATAATTTTATACGAAGAGATTATTTATATTTATAAAAAAACTCACTAAAATCTTAGATAACCAAGCTGACTTGAATATCTATGTTTAAATTTGATGACAAAAAACAAAAAATATTAACTCAAACTTTTAAAGGGATTAAAGATGGAACTGAGGGTACTTTTAAAGCTATTAATTTTAGTTAAGAAACTTGTAGAAAAGCACTTACTAGGATGGTTATTTATGATGACTCTTCTTTTAGGATTGTGAAATTAAGGTTTAGGATGTAAATAGTTTTCTCAAGCCATGTAACTCCATATAACCTAGATTTTTTATCCCTTCATGAATCACTATCACAAAGGATTGCTTGAAACTTTTATATTGAAAAGAAGAAAAAGTTAAAGAAAACCATTAAGAATAAGTGTATGTCTTACATGTGTGTACAAAATATAAATTACATGTGTCACAACTTATTGGGTGGATAGTGATTGGAACTTGTATAAAAGAATTTAAGATTTTTATCAAGTTTTTAATCACAAGAGTGTAAGACCATTGTGAAAACAATAAAGAGTTACTTGGCTGATTGGAGCATTGATAGAATTTTAACAATTACATTAAATAATGCAAGTTCTAATGATAATGTCATTAATTATTTAGAAATAAGGACTAAGGATCGGAAGTTTATAGTTCTAGATAATGAGTTTATCCATGCTAGGTGTTGTGCTCGCATTGTCAATTTTCTTGTGCGTGATGGGTTAAAAAAGTAGATGAGTCAGTTATTATAATTAGAAATGCTATCAAAATTATAAAATCTTTTCCTAATAGGCTTATATCTTTTAAGAAATGTTGGAGAAATTGAAAGTTAAAAGTAAAATTAAGGTTTGTGTAGATGTTCCAACTTATTAGAATTCCATTTATTTAATGTTACATACAACTATAAAATTAAAGAAGGTATTTAATAGATAAGATAAAGATAATCCTTGGTATTTGATGTTCTCTTTAGAGGTAAATTCAAAAGGTAAAAAGATACACAAAGGACCTCTTAAAAATATAGATTAGAAAATACAAGAATTCTTATAAAAGTTCTTAAGATTATTCTATAAGGTAACTTTGAGATTTTCAGGGTTTTTGTATGTCATGAGCAATTGTTTATTTCATGAAATAGTCTTTATACAAATAAAAATTTCAAATTTATCCAAAAATAAAGATTTCTTAACAAATGAAATGACATCCAATATGAAATGCAAGTTTGATGAATATTGGAGAAAGTTTGAGGATATAAATTATTTTTTATTTGTAGCAATTATTTTAGATCCTAATTATAAATTAAAATATGTGAAGTCTTGTTTTATCATAGTGAAAGATTTGATGAAAAAGATGAAAGATACAATTACGAGGGTGTTTTACTTTTATTCTAGCTAAGATAATAGAAAAGTGGCAGAATATTCTACTATAAATAATCTTTCTCAAGATTTGAATGATAATAAGGGAGAGGAAGATGTATATCAAGCTATAGCCTTCCAATTCAAGAAGCATTTAATGAAGGAGGAAAATGAGGAGAGTAAAATTGAATTAGAGAAGTATTTAGCATATGAATGTGAAGATCAAAGTGATACTTCATTTAATTTTTTAACATGGTGGAAAGCTAATAGCTCCAAGTATCCAATACTCTTTATAGTTGCAAAAAATATCAATTGTTATTAATATTTCGACAGTTATCTCAAATTAGCTTTTAGCATAGGGATCGGTACTAGATCCTTTTAGAAGTTCATTAAATCCAACAACTATTAAAGCTCTTATTTGCTGTTAAAATTGGATTTGCTCTTCTCTGTAACCAAAAAATCTCATAAATAATAAATGATCTTGAAAAGTTTGGAAAACTAAAATTAGGTAAAGAGTTTACTAGTTTAGTTATTTTATTATCAATTTGAAAAACTTTTTAAGTTATAATTTACTAAGCTATTTATTATATTTCTCTTATTTCAAGGTTTATTAATAAAGTTAGAGAGTAATGAGTAAATATTGACAATATAAGATAATGAGTAATTGTAAAAAAAAATACCTTTTGTGTTTTCATTATGAAATACTTGTTATAAAATTAAGTTTAAATAATTAGCTTTTTAACAATTTTTTCTTTGTGGTGATATATGTTCTCTGGTACTTAAGCATCACCTTTATTATTATTTTTATATACTTTTAGGACTTAATTTCATGGATATTAAGGGCTCATTTAGCCTTTTTTCAATGTAAGCAGGATTAATATTATTTAATAGAGGTGATTATTTTTGGTTTGGTTAAGTTTTCACCTAAAAAACAACCGAACCAAAAATTTTGTAAGAGAAAAAAACTCGAAACCAAACCAAAATCGGTTCCAACTGACCGGTTTTGATTCAGTTTGGTTATTTTAAGTTAAAAACCAAAACCCGACTAGTCGGTTTTGGTTCAGTTTTGTTATTGTATATTAAAAACTAAAAATTATATTGTTTTTTTTTTGGACTTTCTAATAGGTTTTTTTTTTTTTCAGTTTGGTTTGGTTTGATTTATTTTTTAATTTAATTGGTTCGATTTAGTTTTTTTTTTAGGCTTATAAAATCAAACAGAACCAAATTTTTTTAAAATATTATAATCAATTTTTTTCATGATTTAGTTTTTTCGGTTATTTTTTTTTCTGGTTTTCTCAGTTTAATCAGTATGTCGATTATTTTGCTCACCCTTATCATTGTATGAATGGAATTTTGTTAATTGAATGAATTTTATAATGTTGATATTGAGTAGTGTGTTGTATTGTTAATTGTATGAAAGTTTGTGAACAAATCTAATATCATTAAGATCCCATTAGAACCTTATGTGTATGTGTTGGATGAATACATTCAAATGTTTTGGATCTAAATTCTTTCGGGTTGATTTTTTTGTTTATTTGAAGGACTTCTAGCCTAAATAATGTATTCATGTTGTGAAAATTGATTTAATATTTTTATATTTCAAATCGTTTAATTTTGGACAACTTGACACTTCATATATTTTAGACAGTTTATATTCTAATAATTGTTTTATTTTAACAACTAAAAAATTTAGCCTAAAAAATTAAATATCCATAAAAGCAATTAGTCCTGCCTGATATATCTAACCTGTTCGGGCCTAAATTTTTTGAATGGATAAAGTTAAAATTTAATAAAATTTAATATTGTTATGGGTTCAACTCAGCTACATTCATGAACACCCTAGATAAAAACCCTAACTCTATCTTAGATTTTAACAAAGTCAAGCTCTGAGTTCGTTAAATGAAGAAGAAAAGGAAGAAGAAATCAAACCTAAAACGTGTAGAAAAGAGGTACTCTGGACGCCGAATTTATAAGTGGGGGAGGGTCGATCAGATTTAATTATGGGAGGGTAGTTGTTTTAATGGAGAAGAAGAAGAAGAAATGGGAGAGATGGAAGGAACAATTGAGTTTTAATTTATTTTAAAATTGATAATAAAAATCTCATTGGATATTTGAGAAGTCATAAATAATGATTGAATTGCTGACAAAATATTTTTTATTTTTTTTTCCATAAAAAATTACAGGCAGGATTTTTTCATCTTGACCTTTATCGTTAAATAGCGATAAAAAATTTTTCGTCAGCAGTGATTGCGGTGTTTTTTTTTTTTTTTTTTTGTATTTCTAATTTTCTAGTTAAGAAAACTATATGAGACAAAATATCATCCCTGTTATTAGGAGAAAAATGCAAACAGCAGCTTTCTGTGTTGAGGTAACAGAATGTTTACAAAGTCGTGAAAAATATTTGTCCGCTAGTACTGGGTGCATTAAGTTGATAACAACAAATGAAGAATCAATTATTTGTTCTTTGAACGTGAATGTGAATGCGAGATGCCTTTGGCTAAGGAGGAACCATTGCGGCTCCACAACTGGGTCCTCCAACAAATGCAATTATATACATGTCATGTCATCTGTGTCAAAAAAGAAACAATCATGTATAATCTTGAGATTGAGATGTATTGCTTAATTAATTAAAATTAAAATTTGTTTTTTTATATAAATAATCAGTTTAAATTTTATAAATTTTAAGACCACTTGATATTTACATAATTATTAATTTTAAAATTTATAAAAATAATTAAATTGCATATAAACTGACTCAAGTATTCATGTTAATAATAAAAAAAAACAAATATGATATGTATGTATGTTAAGTAAAAATACTAGATAGAGGCGTCATTTCGTGAAGACATGCACATGAAAAGATGCATAAATAATCTTAATTAATTAAATATATTAATTTAAGTGTCAAATAAATTTGATTTTTATATCATGGTATCAGTTTTAGTCTTAAAAAAAAAAAGATTTTGAGGGAGGAGTTTTCTTATAAGGTCCAGTCATAACTTAATCGGCGAGGGGTTTTTTTTTTTTTATGTATTTCTTTCTTTTTATATTAAGAATAATCATTGCAAGATAATATTTTTTATAGGCGTAAGAATAAAACTAAAAAATATATCATATAAAGTAGAGGAAAATTATAATTAAAAATGATACAATTATTCAAGTTCTCTTTAAAACATGTCTCCGTGGGACCCATACCATTCCCCCGGACCTCGTTTCACTTGTCGTGGTTCCCACCTCCAAATCATAAGCGATGATGTCCACGTGGTTGTCTCAAGACCATCGATAACGCTCTTATGTTGACTTTCACAAGTGGACCCTAAAAGGGACACGTGTTGCAAAGACACCGATAGTGGATTTGCAGAACACGTGGCAGACTTTAGTGCTTCAAAGGAAAAAGGTAAGCTTATCCACTTGCCAATCATCGACGAAAAAAAGACTGGGCGCGCCATTTAATTTTCTTCTAGTCGGACCCACTAAGAGGGAGACATGACCTAAAAAATATGAAAAAGGTAGATACATTTTTGTCATTTTATTTCCTCCCCTGAACGATGTCGTATTCTCATCAAGACTTCCTTCGCCCTAAAATTTGGACGGCGTTTGGCTTAGCACATATATGAAAACACAATTGAAACCACATTCCTTTAAATTTTAAATTTTTTTTGGTAAAAAATATTATTTTTTATATTTTCATATCATTTTGATATGCTGATATGCAAAATAATTTTTAAAAAATAAAAAAAAAATTCATCTTTATACATTTCTAAGTGAAAAGTATTTTAAATTGTTATTTTTACCACAATTTTAAACACATCTTTTTAGTGGTGAGACTTGGTAATGAGACAGGGAATGCCTAGTTGATATTGGTTTGAAACTTTATTTTAAAGCATTTTATAAGTATTTGTGGTTTTAAAAAAAATATTACAATGATATTTATTTAGTGTTTTTTTTTTTATGATTTTGATATATTAATGTTAAAAATTATATATATAAGTCAAAAATACTTTTGAAAAATATTCTCCACCACAATACTAAATACGTGATTTTAAGTTAGTTTGCATGAAAATTAATATATATTGATATATATTATGTTTTTTTATATAATTTATATGATATAGTTTTCATATAATATAATAATGCAAAAAATATATTTATCATATAGTGCAAAACTAGAATTGTGTCCCGTGTTTTGCAACAACCGGACAATTTGTTTTCTAAAATTGTTAGGAAAAACCCAACGGAGGATGAAGTTTTGTTTTGGTGAAATTGAAAAAAATATTTGTAGTTTTATGATGCAAGCATGCTTTATTTTTTGAGAAAATTAATATGACTCGGGACACATAAATAATTGAGAAAAAAAAGCTGATATATGGACAAACAAAAAAAGAAAACGACCAAAAATGCATGGTTAAGAAAATCATATTAAAAGCATATAAACAAAAAAAAAAAAGTCTAATTAGTAATGATATAAATGTTAAATTATAAAATTGAAAAAAATAATTTTAAAAGAGAAGAAAAAAACTAAAAAAACTTGAGTGAATCTTCTAAACTTGTAAAGATCTTAAACTTGTGACCCATTAAATCCTAGATCCACACTGAATTTAAAAAGTTGAATTCCTAACGAGTTTAATATTGATTAGCCAAAGTAAATAAATAAATAAAAGCAACAATTAAAAAAAACAAAGAAAACCTAGGTCATTTTGAAAATCAATGGAAAATTCTAGAGAAAATAAAAAAAAATTAGAAAATATATCTCAAATAAAACAAATAGCAATAAAAAGAATAAGAACTAAAATAAAAGAAAGAATAAAATAATAGGGTGAAATAGAAAAGGAACTCTAACCTTATAAATTGTTTTAAAAAATTATTTCAAATATTGAAGGAAGGGATCAAGAAAAAAAATAAAAATTTAAAGAATTAACAAAAAAATACCCAACGAAGAATGATAAATAAAAATACCTTAAGTCTTCAACTGAATAAACATTGAAGGATAAAATGAGAAAAAAATTTAGCTTATACAAAGGAATAAAAACAAATTATGCTCAGAAAAATATTCTAAATCTAGTTAAATCTTTACAACTTGCAACCCGTGGAATCTCGGATCCAGGTCCAAACAAGAAGTTTAGTGTGAATAAATTTTAAATATTTATTTTGAAAACTTGTCAAAGCAAAAAAAAAAAAAATTGACAATCAAAAGAATAAAGATTAAATTTGATAGGAAAAAAAACCAAAGAAAGGTGAAATCATAAAATAAAATAAATTTTAAAAATAATTTTAAAAAATAACAATTAAAGGAATGATGATTAAATTTAAGAGGTATGAAATTGAAAATGCATACCAATTTTATAAATTACTCAAGATAAAAAAATCATAATAAGAATAAAAAGGATCAAATCTTAAGAATCAACAAATTATGAATTTGTTTTTTTTTTAATTTTTAAAGGGCTAGCATGAAATCTAGTTGGATAAAGAGAGAAAAAGTGGGGAAAAGAAATAATCATCGATGTCATATCATCATGAATCTTGAAACAAGAGCTGCCTCATTAAATCGCGGGCACGAAAACCTTTCAAAAGCTACCTCATAAGGTAGAGTTTGGTTGTTAGATAGCTCCTCATATGCCTTCCAAATATTATGTGGATATTTTCTTTAATTATATTTAATAAATAGAATCATAACAATGCCTAAGAGCACCTTTGAAATTTATTATAAAAATAATATAAAATAAAAAAATATTCTTAGTAAGATTTCTATTAGTTTTGTCTATAAAAACATCAAAGTAATTAAATTGTTTTAAAAAATTTAAAATACAAAATTTTCTCCTAGAATTAGACATTAAATTATGTTATTCTAGAATTAAATCAATAATTTTACTATATAAAAATAAAATAAAAACAATCAATTTAACCTCATATAATTTATAAAAGATAATTGTGTCATGGTGAAAAAATCATCTTATCATTAAAATCTAATTCAAAAGTTTTTTTTTTTTAATTTTAGAGTGATTTTATACTAATGCAATGAATAAGGATATAATTCTTGGACTTAAGTAATTTCTCATTCACTTTTTTTTTTTTCCAATCCATCATAAGTTGGAGCTCCCTGCATTTAACTTCTTAAGAGAGAGGTCCACTTGGTTAGGCACCAAAATTTATTTAAATTGTTTACCATCATGTGATTCCCACGATAGCAAATCAAATCCTATATATAATTATGATCAAGCATGTGCATGATAAAATAATATTTTAAATTAAAAATGCATTAAATTAATTAAAAATATATATGAACATATTAAAATAATTAATTAAATATATTTTTCAATACAAAAAATAATTTAAAAAACAGGATTAGTCGCGAAAACAACACTACCCTGAATACGAAGTGTTTGGTTGAAATAGCTCATGGCATGCACATCGAAAGAATGAGAAAATCTACAAAATGAAATCTCTCTCTTAAAAAACCTACTTTTGGGACAATAATACGTAATCATAGATAACCGATGGGTTACTTTCTAATAATAAAATAAAATAAAATAAAAAAAGGCCATTAAAAACACATCTCTTATTGCTTTTACTCCTTTTTGCTGAAACAAGCACATGAAAAGTATGCAAGCCTCGCGCACATTATGCACTTCCTTCGCGATGAAATTTCAACAAGATTGCCTAACATTTACTATGTCAAAAGCATATTGACATGAATTTATCGCTACTGCTTCTCGCATCAAACCAAACCGTATCTTATGAAAATCTGCGGCGAGGCTTCCCAGCATCTTACGTCTTCTTCTTCTTCTTTTTTTTGAAAAAAAAAAAGCAACACCTGTTTTCATGTGTTTATGGACTTTAGAGCTGTTTTTTTAACCAGAAGCGTCTTAAAATTCAAAGGCAAACAATAAATACAGTAAACTCCTTCAATGTCCCGGTATCAAATATTTCCACACCACTTAAACTCGATTTCCACCCACGCACGTGTTGGAGTTCAAAGCTGGTGGGCGATCACGATCTCCGTCGTCAATTAAGCCAGTCAAAGCTCCGATCGTGATAAATTGTATAATTATTGGAGATGAACCATGTCGGTGTCAATACGCCAAAAATTGAACAACTGAAGCTTCCACCCCTTCAACTTTTTCTACAAGGTATATTTTCATGCTGACGTATACATTAATGGAGATTAACTTGTTCTTTAAAATTATATTAAAAGTTGATGTGTTTTAGAAAATTTAAAGAGCTGGAGGGAAAATTTTATGTCTTGAATGATTGGTTGATATCTTGATTTTGATAATCCAATTCATTTTTTTTACCAATATGGCTAGTAGTCGGTATTTCTGATACTTGTAAAAGGTTTTTTTAGTGAATTTTAGGACTCTTCGATGTTTAAATAATTATTTTCTTGAGAAAAAAAAATAATGATATTTTAAAAAAGTAATTCTAAAAATAAATATGTAGTTGAGAATGCAGACACTTACCAGAAAATCGATAAATACAAACGGAAATATCGAGGGAAATATTTCCGTCGGTAAATTTCGAGGGATTTTACCGACGGAAATATTCCCTTTGTATATACCGAGGGAGTTACAGTGAGAAAAAAAAAATTAAAACAAAGCAAAAAAAAAAAGATGACGTGTCATTTTTTACCAACGGAATGTAAATCCATTGGTAAACTGTGAACACTGTTCATCATGTCAATTACAAAGGGAATTACCGACGGAATTTTCCGTCGGTATTTTCCAGAGAGCTCCAGAACTGTTCATCTTCCAATTACACTGTTAATTGTTTTACTTTATGGACAAAATCACCGACGGATTGAAAATTCATCGGCGTGTTTTGGCGATTTTCTGAAAAAATTCAATTGATTTAAAATTTTTATTTAAATATTACAGACGGAATCACTGACAGATTGAAAAATCATCGGTAATTTTTAGCGATTTCTGAAAACTTTTTACGAAATTAAAAATTTAAATTAAATATTACCGACGAAATAATTAAAAAATATTAATATTCAATTATTTGTCAGTAAATTCATCGGTAATGCGCCCCAATAAAAAACCTGAATCCGTTTATTTCATAAGAGACAGACTACTTCTACTTCTTCTTCTACTTCTTCTTCTTCTTCTTCTTCACTATATGTAAAAAACATCAATATCTATTTCTTTCTCTTCTTTTTTCTCCTCATCTCTTTCTCTTTTCCTCCATGCTCGGGCATGTCTTCTTCTTCTTTCTTCTTTTATCCTCTTAGTTTTTTTTTAATTAATATGCTTCACGATTTTTTTTTTCCTTAGCTTCACTTGCAAGTATATTAAGGTAAGATCTTTCTTTTTTCTTATTTTTTCATGATTTTTTCACTATATTTTTTTATTTAATTTTAATTGATTTTGTTCTTAATAATTGTATAAATGTTGTTGTGAGATTTATTTTTTTCATATGAGATCATTTTTTAGTTGATTTATTTATAGGATTTTTAAATTTTTAGCAATTGCAACTTCATTTTTTTCATATGAATTTTTTTAGTTGAATTAATTTTTTTTGTTTTATTTTTTTGTTGCAAATTTGTTTGAGTTGATTTTCTTATTCTTTTTTCCAAGCATTTTGAGTATATATTATACAATGTTGATTTATGTTAATTTAATTATTTTATAATTTTATAAAATGAATTTTTTTAAAAAAAATTTTAAATAATTACCGACGAAAATTTCTGTCGGTAATAAAAAAATATTTTTACCGACGCGTCTGTTCTGCCAGTAAATCCGTCGGTAATATTATTACCGACGGATAAAAAATTACAGATGAAAGATTCACCGACGAAAATTCTCCGTCGGTGATTTTGTCGATAAATTAATTACCGATGGAATATGTGTCTTACGCCGACGGAAAAATTCCGTCGGTAAAACTGTTAAATCTTGTAGTGAGATTGAGAATTATTTTTAAGGATCCAATGAGTCTTTATACCCCATCGTTCTTACCCTTTGATGAAGGGGAGGACTACAAAGTTATCTTCCTCTCATAGCATTAAAAACTCATTATGCATAAAAGAAAGAAAATATCTCTAACTCACCAGAGGAAAAGTATCTCGTTGTTTAAAAATAGAGCATGACAATTTCTAGAGCCACATGTACTTAGCCTCAACGCTTAGCTAATCTCGAGGGTAATTAGTGTGGCAACTTGCGAGACCTATTTATGTGGGGGCTCTGCGCTTGGCTAAGGCCAAGGATGCTGGGTTTGGAAGCTCGATAGACCCATAAATGCTTGGGTTTAGCTTTTAACTGAGCTTAAGGATGCTGAATTTGACAATTCGTCAAACTAATATATGATTGGGCTCAACGTTTAGCTAGGCCCAAGAATGTTGAGTCTTACAATGTGCTAGACTTGTATATACTTAGGCTCAACGTTTAGTTGAGCCTAAAGATATTGGGTCTTCCATACCCATATATGTTTGAGCTCAGCATTTGGATGAGCCCAAGAATGTTAGGTTATTACCTTGCCTCTGGTTCCTTTAAATGAGAAGAGTAAAAATAAAACATATTGATCCATTAGCAGCCCCTAAGTCTTTTTGTATTTATTACGCAAGGATTTTAAAAGGTTACCAACAGTAAATATGAGCCTTTTTATCTTCTTTATAAGATTTGGTTGTCCCATTGGGATCCTCGTGGCCAGGTGACTCATCTTTATTGGAGGAGGTGTCTCTTAGAAAACAAAACAATGGCTTGCATTTAATACAGTAATTAAATGGATCTTTGAAGATTTAAGATGACATGAAAAGTCATTCATCCAATGGTGAGGGTGGAGAGATGTTTCTTTTATAACCCTAGTCATTCTTGCTTCTTTTATATTTTCTTTTACTTTCCATAATTTCTAAAAAACTACTATGTTGAAAACCCTAAACTATTTTTGTTCCAATCCATGGAGAAAAGCTCATTCTAAGTTCTTTTCACTATAAGGTTTTCCCTTTTCTACTTTAAAAAGAAATATGGACCCAAAAACAATCAGATATACTCTAAAAAAAAGGGATGTTGCTGCTATTGAAGAAGAGCTTAGGTTCCAACCCGATACTAAAAGAAGTAGTAGAAGGAAGAGGTCCATCAAACTAGGCCACATAATTAGAAGGGGTGACACTCTAATGTCCACCTCTAGTAGAGGGGAGTAACTGTTCTCGCATGAGTCCTTCTCTTGTCATTACTAGGGAATCCCAAGACAGAAGCAGGTTACCCTAAACCCCCAAGGATGACGTTCCTAGCACTTTATGTGCAGATGATATAGAGTTTATTTCTCATCTTCATCTAAGAGAGTACACAACTTGGATGCCTAATGAAACTGAGCGTATCAACCAAGAGATTTTGGGCTCTTCCTAGGGTCATTTTTAGATTACGATCCCTTTTTGCATTTATACGATGAGGTATTCCTTCCATCTCAAATGATTCATAAGGGAAGTATTTAGATATTACCAGATGGGTTCGAGCTAGTTGCATCTTAATAGGTGGATCACTTTGTCTACCTTTGATAAATGTTGTAGGCTCATCGAAAATGAGCCTCTAGTCAATGTCTTTAGAAATTCTTACCATTTAGTTGTTGGCAATAAAGGTGGCAATGAAGTGCATTGTTTTTTCACTTTTGTCAATAGGCCTACGAGAGCCATGAAGGGCTTTCTAAATGGGAAGCTTGTACACATTAAGAAATGGAGAGGGAGATAACTGAAAGTAAGGTATAGAGGGCCAATCAATCCTAGAGGTGAAATACAACAAGTCTGGGGTTGTTCGTATTATTGGAGGGTTTCTCCCCCTGATGTAAACAACAAGCCTCGTTTGAGCTTGAAAAAGAAGAAAACGCGTGTTGCACTAGCTTTGACTTCAACTGAGTATAAAGTCAATAGGATGAACAAAGAATATTATCAGGTTGCAATGCAAAGTATGTAACTTCCTTATTGTTTTTATTTGTAGCTAAGTTTATTATTGATTTTTTTTTACGAGAATAACAATTGAAGGAGAAAGAGAAACTTCAGTGAGGTTTATAAAAGAGAGTTCACAAAGAAAGTCTTTACCTCTTGTCATGGGTAGAGGTAGGGCTGAAAAAGTGATGGAGGACTACCCCATCATTACTGATGAACTCTTTGTTCTTAAAGGTTGTCTTCTTGAGGAAATAACGGTGAGCAAAAAAAGAAGTTAGGGGCAATCGTACTCCCGCAACTGGGGTTAAGCATACTTGACTCCTATTGAAGTGATTGTGGGCTCTGCTATCCACTTTAAGAGAATGAAGTTTTCTACCCTTATAGAGGTTAGCGTTCCAGTCTCGAATGTAGAGGCTCATGTGGTGGTATTTCTTTTACCTTAAATTCTAGCTTTTACGGTAGAGGCTGTAGTAGTCAAGCCCTCTACTCCTATTCTTGAGGAGATTGAGTTCATGGATGCTTTCACCAACCTTGTTCTTGGTCGAGATCCCTTTGTTTTCCCTACCCTCATTTAGAATGAGAGGTAACTTATGAAGGCTGTTGGTGGTTGTAGGTCTACCATTAGAGGGGTTGGCCTTGAGGTGATGAGACTATTGGAAAAGATCCTCACCATCCCATCAGACATCATAATGATCTTTGATGAGAGTTACAACCACTATTTGGCTTTAACTACTCAAATGGCCTTTAATGTAAGAAAAATTCTTGTTTCACCTTTCTGTTTGGTTTTATTATTTTTTATTCCTAATATTTGTTCTTAGCATACTTTCATAATGTGTACCTATTTTAAAAGGTGTTAGGCGACCAAGAATAACTCTGTAATGGAGGCCATTTTCACAAATATGGCAAACTAAGTTGCCTTCTAGAAGCTAAAGAAGGAAAAAACTATTGTAGTGGTCGAATTGAGGATCTTTAAGGTTGTTTACTCATCATTAAAATAACAAATACAAAGTGTTGTTTTTTGGTTGGGCTCCTATGACAAATTGCTTCAAGCCACTTATAACCAAGTGAATACCTTGAAGCGGGATATCTTTGAGGCGAATACCACCTTAAGATGGTATGAAGGTTGAGCTTCTCGCTACCATAAAAGAAGCTCAGAATTCACAGGCGATTGGGGACAAGATCTTTCTTGCGCTATCCAACTTATATTTCTTCAATCAATCATGGGGAATGCAAGTGGATTTTAGTGTTGCCTTCCATCTAATCTTGGTGGCTTATTTTATGGATGTATTCTACATTATGGTTGTTATTGTCTAGTATGAGGAATATCTAGTTAAGGAGCCCAAGCTATATAACTAAGCTTATTTTCCCTTTCTCCCCTTATTCATGTACAGAACCCTGATCCTGTAGGGTTTATCTGTGTAATATATATCTTTTATTTTATAAAATTTTGATTTAAATTTTTTACGCGTGTGTATGGATCTAACACCTATAGTAAATGTTCCATGTAGGGTTCAAGACCTTTAGAAAAAACTTCAAAATTTTATATAGATTCAACGTTCGTACTTGGAAAAAAAGTTAGGGGAATTCCCTAAACATTATATGGGATCCAACGCCCATTCTTGAAAAAACATTAGGGGAATTCCCTAAATAATCGATATGGGTCCAATGCCTATATTAAAAATTCAATGCAGGGTCTAAAAACCCTTAGGAAACTTGTTGAACATTTATATGGGTTAAAAGTCCATACTTAGAAAAACATTTATCAAATTTGAACTTTATCTAACTTTGATCAAGATTTAGGAAAGATCTGGCCCTTGCTAGGAACCAAAAAGAAATCCTAGTTTCGTGCATATTCCTTCTAGTTAAGATGAATCTATAGTGGATTGTTAAAAAGCCTTTAGACAAAAAGTGGAGATTGGTGTTGCGAATCCTGTTTTTTTATAAAAAAAAAATCTTGTGGTACGAATATATGTCTTTGGTTGACTACCTTAAGTTGTGAAAGTTTTAGAAAGATTTACTCATTTAATATAAATGAATAGATTTTTAATTAAGGAAGCTTAATTAAATGTAGGGATGAAATTGAAAGAGTGGAAAACTAATAACATTAATCAAACTAAAATTAATGAAGGCAAATAAACTTCACTCTTTCACTGGTTTCTTTAATTTAAAACATTTTTATATATTTATTAAGATTGTTTCCACATATTAAAAATAATTGCATTATCTATGGTATTATTTATTTTAAAAATCATCAACTTTATATACAGTTATGATACTTAAAACAAACTATTAAATCTTAAAATTAACCATTTGATAAAACTCACATTCAAATAGAGGCATTCATCATATACATATGAATTTAATGATGATTTGTTAAAATTTAAAAAATTATAACCATGAAATCAATAATTTAAATTGTTATTAGACTTTTACTTTTTAAAACAATTATCTAATCATTTCTTGCGTACATGCAGTAACTAATTTTAGCTTAGGCCCCGTTGGTTTTACTGTAAAGTAGTTTTTTTTTGGAAAGTGAATTATGAAAAAATAAATTATTTTTTGATGTATGGTAGTGTGATGGAAAATAAGTTGACATTTATAATTTTTTCACAATTTTTGAAAAGTGTTTTTTTGTTAACCGTAAAGTGTTTTTCGTTGACCAACTTTTCTAATGGCAAACAAACACATAAGAGTTTGGAAAGTGATTTCCCATAAACTACTTTTCGGGAAACAAACAGAGCCTTGGTCCATTTTATTTAATAACCAACCACTTAAATTAAGCTAAAAATTAACACCTTTTAGTTGACCCCAAATTTAAAAAAGAAAAAGGCAAACTTGGCTCCAATTTATATAAAATATAAAAATAATAAATTACATATTTATAATTTATTATCTAACCAACCAATAGAAGTAAATTTTTTTTTGATAGCATTGATTTAATCTTCAATTACGAAATCTGTCGCACCTGACATCGCAGCGGCCCACAAAATAATCCTCGATTATGGAAAAAGAACAGATTTCTCTTCGAAAGCGTGGGGCCCTGTGTCCCTTATGTTGTCTGCTTCCTGCAATGGGCATCCTCCAAGTGTTTCTTCTCCTCTTTTTCTTTTTAAAGCTCTCTTTTCACCTAGGGAGAGGCAAAACTCTGCTGGACAAATGGCAAAAGTGTGGCTGATGCGACAACTACTGTGACAGGATGGCAGGAACTTCCATAATAGTGCTGCTTGTTATCATTTAAAACCTAAAAAAATAAGCTCCATGTCTCTGGCTTACAAACACAATTTGAACTAAAACCTCCCCCTTGAAATTCGCATGCATGATGAGTCAGCACCTTAAAAATAAGCTTTACAAAAATTATTAGCTA
The DNA here is from genome assembly GCF_005239225.2 of Populus alba. Classification (NCBI taxonomy): domain Eukaryota; kingdom Viridiplantae; phylum Streptophyta; class Magnoliopsida; order Malpighiales; family Salicaceae; genus Populus; species Populus alba. Next base: position 17,585,006 of record NC_133287.1, on the reverse strand, counting down.
AGCTAGAGTCAGCACGACCCTAGGTGGACAATAAACTAATAAAAAAAATACTTTTTAAATATCTTGAATGACCCTATGTATGAAATTTTATTTGAAATATGTTTTTTAAGGTGTTTGAACTATGTATAAATTTTTTATTTGAAACATGAATTTTTTTAATGTATTTTTAAAATTTCTTACGATTTTTTTTACGATTTTACGATCCGTTTTTACGATCCGAGTGTGTGAACGGCTTTTCGTTCCGTGTTAAAATCGCGATTTTAACAACCTTGCATGTCACCATTACTTTGCCTGTTATTCCTTCTTCCTTGCAGATTGTAGATTCTTTTACCAAGTCGCATTCCATCTCTTGTTTTTGTTTTCTAGTTGGTAAACTCTCGATACTTATAGCTGTTGCATCGTGAGTTTAAGGAGAGATGTTAAATAATACACTTACTTTTTTTTATTTATCAAGGGTAGAATAATATTTTTAGTTTAACCTATATATAATCTCTTTATATTAGGTTAACTTGAACACTTTAGAATAAACAGATTAACAAGAATTCTAATCTTTTTTTTCTTTTATGTTCATATTTTTTTTGTGTTAATCCAAATTAATTTAATAGAGATATTTCTCATGTGAAACCAAAACAAGATAAGAAGTCTAAAGGTAAGTATTTCCTGTTGTTTTCAGTATCTTGATTCTAGATTTTTGATGAATTAGGATAATTGCAATTAACCCTTTGAAATAAAAGTATTTAGAAAAATTATAATTTTAATATTATTATATTAAAGTTGATGGAAATAAATTTTTTAATTCATATCATATACTTTTCATATTTGTATTATAGAAGAGAATTTTTAAAAAATAAAATCCATTACAAAATAATTTTTAAATATTATCATATAATATTATGTTGGGTAATAAAAGATATTTGGTGAATTGAGATTGGGATCCACTCCCTTAAATCTCTATTATTTTCTTTATTGTAAAATAAAATTCCTAGAAAGCAACTGGCTGACCAACTACTTACTTTCATCACAAATATGTTTAACTCAAATATATATATATATATATATATATATATATATATATATATATATATATATATATATATATATATAAAGAAAGAAAGAAAGACTAATTGACTATAAGATTAGTATGGCTAGCTTACTCCAAAACACAAACATCCAAGAAAATGCAATTAATTGTGTTTTTTTTAATCCTTCATTATCAAATTCAACAACTTGCTTCATTAAAAAAAAAAAAAACAATAAAGAAAGACTTCGACAGAGAGTAGACATAAAGTAATTTTTAAAATGAAGGACCCGAGCAATGATGATGGATATGATAGGTCGTCAAACTTGTATATGCTTGGGGCTCAGCATTTAGCTAGGTCCAAGAATATTGGGTCTAGCAAATTAATAGACTTGAATATACTTGAGATCAACGTTTAGCTAAGCCTAAGAATGCTAGATCTTGCAGATTATCAGACCCGTATATGTTTAGATTCAGCACTTGGTTGAGCCAAATAATGTTGGATTATTATCCTGCCTCTAGTCCCTTTAAATAAGGATTTAGATAAAAATAAAACATGTTGATCCATCAAAAGTGTTATCATAGCTTGCTTATTAGGTACATAAACAAATAGAATTTTATCTCACATTAAAAATGTAAGAGGTTTTATTATAACTTATAATATGAGGGACACCAAATCAATTGATTTAGATGTTGGAGGGAAGATTTGAAGGGAAAGCCAAAATTTATATATACAGATGATGATACTCGGGCAATTAGCACTATGTAAAATAAATAATTTTTTATTTTTCAGAATTAATTAATTAGACATGATACCTCATGTCAAATTATTCAGTTAATTTTTTTGAAATGTTGTATTTTCAATTCTATAGACACATTGATCTGAATATATATTATTTTTCTTATAAATATTAGTTTGATACTAACAAAAATCAATTTAGAAAACAATCTTTTTCTCTCTTTATTTTTTTCTATACAAACTCTTTTATTTATATTTATCATAAAAAAATAAGAAATTCTTAAAAAAATTATAAAAAATGATTTTTATAAGTTTTAAAACTTTATTATATTTTAAATGTATATTACTTAATATACAACAAATATAGTAAAGACAATTAATATTTTAATAAATAATAATATTCACATCTCAAAAACCTATTTATTATACTCCCTAACTTAACAAAAAGTTTATTATTTGTATAGATTTGATGTACTTAAGAACAATTATAATCAGTGTTAATTTTAAGATTCATAGTCACAAGCAAAACTTATCATACAACTTGATACGCAAAACTTCTTATTCATGCCTTTGAAACGACATTAGAGAACCATCTCTTCATGGAGACTTTGATCTTGCTCTAATTTCGAATAAGATGGAGTGATTGTTTGTTTACGCGGCTGCAGTAGCTTGTAAACGTTTGGTTAGGGGAACAAAATTATTTACTATTTTATGGATCCCACAGTAAAATTGCATGTGAAACACAGGAAAAAGAAAAGCAGCTAATTGTTGCTTTCCTTGCACAGATGAGAAGTTCAACCATGCTACACTATTTCAGTGAACAGTGGAGGCATGCTCCACTGTTCCCAGCCGGACTAGGTCCAGACCAACTCATAAAATGCATTGAACTGGGTCCAACCCCAGTAAAATAAAAAAAATATTTTTTATTTTTTTTAATTTGTGTTTTATTTGAAAAACAAGTGTTTAATATTATTCAATTGACACTTCATAAATTAGACGAATATCAACTTGATAATGTAGTATTTGTAGAATTTTGATCGCAATCCTAATTGTGTTCCTAATTATATTTTACATGATGTTGTTGCGCGTTTTAAGAAACCAAGAAAATTGTCTGATGTATTTAAGAACATGATAGAATTGTAGATATTTGAATATAATAATAAAAAAATATTTTATATAAAAGTATTATTTATTTCATGATGTAATAGCAATAGTTTAAAATCTACAATATTTAAATTAAAAAAACCATTAATATTGATATATATATATAATATATTATATATATATTTAAAATTATTTTTGTAGCCTTAATTTCAAAAGTATTCTTAACCAAACATATTAAACTACTTTTTATATTCAATCTCAATTTCAATCACAGTTTTAACCAAACATACATAAATACCAAATCAATCTCAATCAAAAATATTTTTTATAAAAATAATTTTTTTTAAAATCGTTATCACACTAATCAAATATACTCGGAGTTTTTAAAAAATTCTCGCTACCAAAAGTCAATTTTTTGACTGTTTCAGCAAGGAATTAATGAGCACTCACTCGTTTCTCTCTCTTTAAGTTCTCGACATTAGAGACATGCATGATCTTCCTCTATATATATTTGTAATTTTGGATTACTTGTTTGATTGTGATTTTTCTTAATGTTCGTTCGTGAATTCTCATGCTTTAATTTCTAAATATAATACTTTGCTCGGAAGTCGATAGATAATTTTTCAAGAGAACATGCTAATGCAATGTCAAACAAAACTAGGCCAAAAAATAAGAACAAGGTATGGTGCCAGATCTGCTTATGAAATAAGAACGTATTATAAATTTATAACGCCACAAGCTTCCCACGATCTGGTTTCGTGAGAGATACATCGCATACGAGTTTGTCTAGCTTGGCTCCGCAGGCCATAAGCTATTCGAGTTATGAACGCTTGGTCCTACATCCATCTTCTTGCGCGCCATCAAGATTGTTTTTGCCATCAATGTCCGCGAAGAGGCACTGGTTCTATAATTTGTGATGCACTCTGATCTATGCTCTGCATACCATTTGGTCTCTGGTTCAAATGGATTTCTTTTAGCCATGGATACAAGTATAGTGAAGCAATATACTAGGACTAATCTTTGCATAACTTCAGTCACTAATATGGAGGAATGGGTAGAACCGATTTAAGATTGGGTAGATCCAACAGATGCCAATCATGAAACTAATCAACTTAAAAACTAAAATGTGTTAATGTCATATAACTTTAAAAATAACACAAAATAATATAAATTTCCGTGTTTCAATTTTTTTTTTAAATTCAAATTTTAGTACAAAAAGGTTTTTTTTATTTATTTTAGTCACTAATTGAGA